>NC_092163.1:39771085-40071085 GCF_045791955.1 Oncorhynchus clarkii lewisi
TTTTCTTAATTTATAGACTAATCAAAGATGATAACTAGGCTATGGACATGTTGCTTGTATTTGTTTATTAATTAATGATGGTCAATTTCATCTTTATACAATCGCATAGCTGTCTCTCTCCCCTTCATACTTTCCTTGACAATTCATTACCTCATAGTCGACATTTGGAAAGCCTAAAGTAGGCCTAGGTTTTACGTTTTAAGGAAAGGATAAATATTTGCTCTTGTGTCTGACATACGCTGGTGGCTTTGATTGACAGGTCCTTTTTACTGGGGTGTGCCGTGTGTGAGTTCACTGATTCTCTCTAAAGGCCTACAGTATATGTCCATTCAGGAAGATTCCTAAAGTAGCCTGTCTGGACTCTATCTCTTTAAAAAATAATCAAACACACCTGTCATGATTTAATCTTGTAATCTATTTTTAATCTATTTTCAGTAGAGGCCCTTTCTCAACAAGTCCGTTATTTTTGTCTGAATAATTAGGAAGTAAAAAAACAAGGAAATGTCTTGTTTATGACACCGTTCACACCAATTGTCGAAATATCGTCCTGTCAGCACACGTTAATTATTTATTTATTTATTATGTATTTATTTATCGATTTTAGCTTCTTTTCGCATGCGATTCAGCAAGCAAAAAGGCCTCCACCTATTGGTTTAAAAAAATTGCTCAGAATAAGTTGCTGTTATAATGCTGTCCATTGTTCTTACTGTTTTGTACACTCAGTGTATATCCTCCTTAAAACTTTCCTCGTCAAGTTTGGCTACATTGATTTAGCATCATCCTATAATGTAGACAATTCTTCCCTACCCTACATAAAGGATTTGAATCTAAGGCAAGGTTTTTATTGCGGTTTTGAGAAAGGACGCAATGTGATTTGCTGATGTTTCTTGAGTACGATGCGTTGCAGGCGGCTTTGATTGATGGGTCCTTTTAGGTGGGTGGGTGTGAGTCCACTAATTCTCTGTGTCCATTTGGAAAGTTACCTAAAATAGGCCTTTCTGGACATCATCGCCCCATTCAGATAGAGAGAAAAAACAGTGTCTTGTTGCAGGGTCGGTAAATGTGCGAGGAATGAGGACAGGTGCCAGTTTTGCGTTTCCTCCCTTATTAAATGGGGTGCAACTGAATTGAACGTCGGCTACTGTAGCCAAGCTCCTTTCAAGACTCATCCTATAGGATGCGTAGCCTATATTCGAATATTTTCCAATATTATTTTACCAGTACGGTTTTTCTCTCATTACTGCATCCTCTATAGCCAATTTGAACAACATATCGCCACGGAGGATAACCGCTGCGGCGTTGTTGACGTTTTGCGAATTGTTCCGAAAAGTAGAGGGGACCCCCCCCCCCACCCCCCGCACCCCCCCACCCCAGCGGTTATCTCAGGTAACCTGGTCAATTGCATAACCCCCAAAATTCCAAACACGTTCACAGCCCTAGCACACGAGAGTGTGTGTGTGAGCGATTGGGGTCAACATGGCTGTTGAGAATATATGTGTGACGAAACGTGTGTGAGAATCTGCTTGCATACCAACAAGTGTGCCAATGTTGTGATTCACGATTCAGCAGGCCATTCATGATCAGAACTGTTGGTCTGCACCGTGATCCTGTTTATGTGATGACGGACGTGTTTACCAACGTATGTCTCTTTCGCAGAGGCGCGTGTCTCCGTCTCGGTGTTACCGTTGACAATGTAATGCGTCCCTATTCACCACATAGTGCGCTGCGTTTGAACAGGGCCCGTAGGGCTCTGGTCAAAAGTAGTGCGGCCGTGTCGGGAATTAGGTGCCAATTTTGGGACGCACGGGTCGTCTCTGTCCACTCGTTATGGTCATCCAGCGCTTTAACATGTATCTCACCCATCAACTCATGAAGGTCACACTCCAAGCAGCTTACTTCTGTTTCCATCACCGTTAGCTTTGAGCCGTGAGGTTTTATCATTCAGGTAGTCCTCTCTATCTAATGTCCCTCTCCCTCATATCCCGAGCTATATTTTGTCCTCATTGAAACAGGTCCTGTAGGAAGTAAACTACAGTGTGTGCCTATTGTAGCTAGCTGTAGTGGTCCACGTAGACAAAGGTGGAACTGACATTCTCCACTTAACCCTTAACACTCAGGATAATGTGATGTCATAGGAGACACACTAACGACTAGGCATATTCAGGGGGAGCACATTTGTTTGTTTCTTGTGAATGTTCTCATCTCTCACAGTCTGTCTAGCTCTGTCCAGTATGGGCGTCTGTAGACGTCAGGTTTTGCGTGAGCGCCAGCAAAGGGCAAGTGTGTGTGTGTGTGTGTGTGTGTGTGTGTGTGTGAAGAGCCTCTGCCTGAAAGAGAACCTTCCTACCAGCCCTTAGCCCCTCCCTCTATTGTCATGGTTACAGGCTGGCCTTCGCACGCTACATGATATTGGGCCCGAAATTCGACGAGCGATATCATGTGACCTGCAAGATGAGGAGCTAGTAGACTTTATTCCAGAGGAGGACGAGGAGATTTATAGGGTAATTTATTCAATTTATCTGCCTGAGGGGGTGTGTGGCACGCATCTGTATTTTGTCTTGCTGGTATGGGTTGGTTTGGGTAAATGGAATATTGGGACAATGGTAATGGCAGGGTATTATGCCTCACATCAATGCCCTTAATGGAGGTAGATACTGTACACGGCACGCACAGATATACACACAGTGGTAATAATGTTATATTTGATTTGTATGGCACTTTCCATTTACCGAGCAAAATCACAAAGCTGTGAACTCAATTAGTCACCAAGGTGGACTGGGCGTAGAAGTTGCATGGATGAAACCTGTAGGTGTAGGGACACGACTATGTTCCTGTCAGAGGAAGTAAACCATTAGCAGTTCTTCTGTTTTTCTTTTCTCAGTTCAGAAAAAGGAATTATAGTGCCTTCATCCCGCATATATCACGAACCAGCTTTTTAATTTATTTTCTGCCCATACGTTGATTTCTGAAAGGAAAACAAATCACCAACCACAACAAGTCAACCCAGTTTGCACATCACTAGCGTTGTGTATTCATCCTCTGTGTTGAACAGAAAGTAGTCCCTGACCGTTTGACCCTGAGTGTTCCTCCACAGCGCAATGGTGGCCTGTTCGGTAACCACGTCAACCATGTGAACGGGGACCACCACCGGCGCTCGTCAGGGCAACAGACCAACACCACCCAGAGGCCCCTGCAGGTGCAGCCACCTCCGCACTATGCCCACATGGAGCAGCCGGTGGGGCGTCTCTGCCGGGCCAACGTCATGTCCCACCAGCACCCCAATCAGCACCACCACCACCACAACTCCTCATACGGCAAGTCGCCCAAGTCCACCAACGTCAACCTGAACAACGCCAACGTGTCCAGTCTGCCCAACGGAGGAGGACACCACCACCGTTACTATGAGTACACTCCGCCCCCCGCCAACGGTTACCCGGGACACCGCGGTGGCCTCTACTACACTGACTTCGACAAGCCGCCACCTCGCGGCACACCGCAGGGACAAAGGTGACCACACACTGACCATCAGCTATCTCTTTCTCTGGCCGAGAAATGAAATGGGTGACGCGTCGTGTGTTGTTGAATGGGATCTATTAGTTAGAGTAAGAGAAAATGGGGAAATGTCTGTGGCTTGAAGCTTCGTGTAAACTTCAAATGCCACACTATTTAGAAGCTATAATGTCTAACCTTTAAACTCTTCCGTCCCTTGTCAATTCACCTGAGGTACTCTCGTAGTCCCTCGTAGTCATACAGCTCAATGTGTATGATGATGTCAACACTATGGGTTTTTGTACAATATAACAAACCTGGGATATAAGTTCGCATGGAGAGTTAGCATGCAGCTACCATTAGCCATAAGGCCATTCTGTGTATCTATCATTAAAGATTTGCCAAAGGCAGGACCTAGCCTCTCCTTATCAGACCTTCCCCTTGTCGCTGACCTATAGCACATACCCTCTCAGACCCTCCCTTAAACTGACCAATCACATGCTTATCATCATCCTCATTCCATATAACTGACCAACAGCACTTCATATTTATTCAGGTAACCCATCCCACAAGCAGTCAATACATCTCTCTGAAGTGCCCCAGGGTTGGGTTGAAAGTCCATTTCAATTCTTAGGAATTCAAGAAATTATTGGAAATGATTTCCTGAACTGCCTGTAATTGAAATGTATCTGCCCCCCAACATTGGTAGAAACGTCACCCCTCTGTCTTCTTTCTTCACTTATACATATATAGGAATGCATGTATATGCTTCATATACTGTACGATAAATATATGCCTCTCATGGGGTCCCTTTTCCCTCTGTTCTCTCCTCCCGTTCTCCTACCTAACCAAAATGCTTTCTCTCAACCATCTCTCTGCTTTCTTGGACAAAAGGCGCTACTATGAGACCTATGTTAGGTATGTTACTTTCCTAGGTATGTTTAGAGCAGTATGTGTCCGCCACCACAAGGGGGGACTTTTCATTTGAATGATGTTTTATGGGGCCAGTAAGTGACTAACTGCATCCCTATTAGGGTTGCAAAATTCTGGTAACTTTCCCACAATTCCCAGGTTTTCCAGAAATCCAGATTATTCAGGATTTCTGGAAAAACTGGGAGTTTTGGGAAAATTACTGGGAATTTTGCAACCCTAATCCCTGCTAAATTAGTGGTGGCCAGTCATCCCATCTCCCTGTCTCTGCACCACCAGCCATCTGTGGAGTAGTATCCCTTGGCCTAGTAGTTTGATGTTTAACGAAGAGAATGGAAAAGCCTGATTGGCCAGCACACTGCCTAGCGCCTAGACCAATCTTGGTGTATGCATGTGTCTGCTAGGAAGGAGGGCACTGCTAAGAGAGGTGAAGTGAAGTGCTTTTGCCTTGGAGGAACTTGGGTGCTTCAAACCACATGGATATGAATGGAAATGTACCCTGCTCCCCTTAAACCCTGACTACTTCCTGAGGCCAGCAATGACCAGGAGCTCTATAGAAGGCCCTCAGAAATGTCTTTCATTAAAGGGATTGTTAACCAACATTTCAAAATTAAATATTGGTTTCCTTATCCTGAAAGCACTCTTTGAGGAAAAAAAGGTGCTATCTAGAACCAAAATGTGTTCTTCAGCTGTCCCCATAGGAGAACCCTTTGAATAACCCTTTATTGGTTCCAGGTAGAACCCTTTTGGGTTCTATGTAGAACCCTTTCCACAGAGGGTTCTACATTGAACCAAAAAAAAGAGTTCTACCTGGAGCCTAAAAGGGTTCTCCAATGGGGACAGCTGAATAAGTTTTATGGACAAAACCAGAACATGGATTGATGTTTTCGCTTGTCCATAGACTGCTTGCAGGGTAAGGAAAACAATAGGTCAGTTTGTAATTTGGGTGAGCTATCCCACGGCTGAGATGGGGGATGATGAGAAGTGGATGTTTTGACACGTCTGATTGAAGACTTCTCAAACTATCGTATTACAGGCAACCATGGTTTTCTTTGGAGCGACAAAATAAGTGTTAAGTGAACGTTGAGTGTTGCTCTTTGGTACTGTATGCATTGTCTGCTGGTCTACTACAGCTTCTACTGTCCCTGTTGTCTTGATGAGGCTGTGGTGGTGGATGAGGAAGACGCTAGTTCTGTTGATTCGCTGCCCCCTGGAGGCTGGAGGTTTGCGTCTGCATGGCAGTGCATGGCCCTGTTCCCCCACAACTTCTCCCGCAGTCCAGCCTCACCAGTGGAGGCTGGTAAAGGGAGGATCGCTCATAGTAATGGTTGGAAACGGTACCATTCTATTCATTCCATTCCAATGAGCCTGTCCTCTGATTTGAAAGTGACACCAGCCTCCACTGCCCACTACCCCCCTCCGATCTCTGAACCCTGACCCCTACCCCCTCCCACCAGGTCCCACCGGGGAGACGCCCGCCTTCCCACCATCCGGCGGGAGGAGTTTGATGATGACAGGTACTCGGGAGAGTACTACAGCGGGGAGGAGTTCTACGAGGATGACAGCATGTTGTCAGGAGACAGGTAAAGTAACCGACACTCCACCCTTACAACCTCAGAGAAATAAATGTATCCTACATATTGTGTCTACCGTACCTCACAACGTGTTCCTTTCTGCTAGAGCAGGGGTCTCAAACTAGCGGCCACCGAGCCAGATGCGGCCCCCGAGCATATTAAAATAGAATTCAAGTAGTTAATTCACCTCCCAACACCCTATCCTTCCAGGAGGTCCTATATGGAACACGTGGACAGGTACCAGAACAGTGACACGGAGTACGAGACGCCGAGAGGCTACCATCACCCCAACAGTTACTACAACGACGATGAGCAACCCCTCTACCAAGACGGAAGGAGGTCGCCTAAGAGACGGATGCTTCCTGCCACGCCCCAAGGTAACATCCCTTCTCTCTGTCCAGCATGCTTCTGAAGCTTGTCTACAAATAAACTGTTACTAAGGTCAGATAGAAGCTAATATTCGACAGCTAGTCACACACAGTTGTTTTAAACTGACTTGTCACTGACTTGGTTTTCTCAGATTTTAAAGAGCATGACAGTGTTTTGTTTCTGAATGTGTGTTGATGCCCTTCAGTTGCATGTAGTCGTTGTTTCCTGCATGAGTAGTTTAGTTTCACCCTCCTGTCCTGTCCGCCCGTCACTCGTGCAGGTCACAGGAGGCCCTCCTTCAACTTTGAGTGTCTGAGAAGGCAAGGCAGTCAGGACGAGCTGCCACACCAACGCACTGCTCTACCACTGCACCTAATGCAGCACCAGGTAACACACACATACACACACTGATCTACCACTGCACCTAATGCAGCACCAGATAACACACACACACATACACACACACACACACACACACACACACACTGCTCTACCACTGCATGAGATGCACCAGCAGGTAACACACACACCAGTCCACAGCTCTGCATCTGCAGCACCATATAGCACACACACTACCAGTGCTCTATGTTGCATGAATGGATTTACCAGTGCAGTGCTTTTAGGCCAGTGTGTTAGACCAGTGTGTGTGTGTGTGTGTGTGTGTGTGTTAGACCAGTGTATGTTTGTTAGACCAGTGTGTGTTTGTTAGACCAGTGTGTGTGTGTGTGTGTGTGTGTTAGACCAGTGTGTGTGTTGTTAGACCAGTGTGTGTGTTGTTAGACCAGTGTGTGTGTTGTTAGACCAGTGTGTGTGTGTTGTTAGACCAGTGTGTGTGTTGTTAGACCAGTGTGTGTGTGTTGTTAGACCAGTGTGTGTTGTTAGACCAGTGTGTGTGTTGTTAGACCAGTGTGTGTGTTAGACCAGTGTGTGTGTGTTAGACCAGTGTGTGTGTGTGTGTGTTAGACCAGTGTGTGTGTGTGTGTGTTAGACCAGTTTGTGTGTTGTTAGACCAGTGTGTGTGTGTTGTTAGACCAGTTTGTGTTGTTAGACCAGTGTGTGTGTTGTTAGACCAGTGTGTGGTGTTAGACCAGTGTGCGTGTTGTTAGACCAGTGTGTGTGTGTTAGACCAGTGTGTGTTGTTAGACCAGTGTGTGTGTTGTTAGACCAGTGTGTGTGTTGTTAGACCAGTGTGTGTGTGTGTGTGTGTGTGTGTGTGTGTGTGTTAGACCAGTGTGTGTGTGTGTGTGTTAGACCAGTGTGTGTGTGTGTGTGTTAGACCAGTGTGTGTGTGTGTGTGTGTGTGTGTGTGTGTGTGTGTGTGTGTGTGTGTGTGTGTTAGACCAGTGTGTGTGTGTGTGTTTTAGACAAGTGTGTGTGTTAGACCAGTGTGTGTGTGTTAGACAAGTGTGTGTGTGTGTGTGTTAGACCAGTGTGTGTGTGTGTGTGTGTGTGTGTGTTAGACCAGTGTGTGTGTGTGTGTGTGTGTGTTATACCAGTGTGTGTGTGTTATACCAGTGTGTGTGTGTTAGACCAGTGTGTGTGTGTTAAACAAGTGTGTGTGTGTGTGTTAGACCAGTGTGTTTTGTTAGACCAGTGTGTGTTGTTAGACTAGTGTGTGTGTTAGAACACTGTGTGTGTTAGAACAGTGTGTGTGTTAGAACAGTGTGTGTGTTGTTAGACCAGTGTGTGTGTTGTTAGACCAGTGTGTGTGTTGTTAGACCAGTTTGTGTGTTGTTAGACCAGTGTGTGTGTTGTTAGACCAGTGTGCGTGTTGTTAGACCAGTGTGTGTTGTTAGACCAGTTTGTGTGTTGTTAGACCAGTGTGTGTTAGACCAGTGTGTGTGTTGTTAGACCAGTGTGTGTGTTGTTAGACCAGTGTGTGTGGTGTTAGACCAGTGTGCGTGTTGTTAGATCAGTGTGCGTGTTGTTAGACCAGTTTGTGTGTTGTTAGACCAGAGTGTGTGTTGTTAGACCAGAGTGTGTGTTGTTAGACCAGAGTGTGTGTTGTTAGACCAGAGTGTGTGTTGTTAGACCAGTGTGTGTGTTGTTAGACCAGTGTGTGTGTTGTTAGACCAATTTGTGTGTTGTTAGACCAGTGTGTGTTAGACCAGTTTGTGTGTGTGTGTTAGACCAGTGTGTGTGTTGTTAGACCAGTTTGTGTGTTGTTACAGTTTGAGTGTTGTTAGACCAGTTTGTGTGTTGTTAGACCAGTTTGTGTGGTTTTAGATCAGTGTGTGTGTTGTTAGACCAGTTTGTGTGGTGTTAGACCAGTGTGTGTTAGACCAGTGTGTGTGTTGTTAGACCAGTGTGTGTGTTGTTAGACCAGTGTGTGTTGTTAGACCAGTGTGTGTGTTGTTAGACCAGTGTGTGTGTGTTGTTAGACCAGTTTGTGTTGTTAGACCAGTGTGTGTGTTGTTAGACCAGTGTGTGTGTTGTTAGACCAGTGTGCGTTTTGTTAGACCAGTGTGTGTGTGTTAGACCAGTGTGTGTTGTTAGACCAGTATGTGTGTGTGTGTTGTTAGACCAGTGTGTGTTTGTGAGACCAGTGTGTGTGTGTTAGACCAGTGTGTGTGTGTGTTAGACCAGTGTGTGTGTGTTAGACCAGTGTGTGTGTTTGTGAGACCAGTGTGTGTGTTAGACCAGTGTGTGTGTGTGTGTGTTAGACCAGTGTGTGTGTTGTTAGACCAGTGTGTGTGTGTGTGTGTGTGTGTGTGTGTGTGTGTGTGTGTGTGTGTGTTAGACCTGTGTGTGTGTGTGTGTGTGTGTGTGTGTGTGTGTGTGTGTGTGTGTGTGTGTGTGTGTGTGTGTGTGTGTGTGTTAGACCAGTGTGTGTGTGTGTGTGTGTGTGTGTTAGACCAGTGTGTGTGTGTGTGTGTGTTAGACCAGTGTGGGTGTGTTAGACCAGTGTGTGTGTGTGTGTTTTAGACAAGTGTGTGTGTGTTAGACCAGTGTGTGTGTGTTAGACAAGTGTGTGTGTGTGTGTGTTAGACAAGTGTGTGTGTGTTAGACCAGTGTGTGTGTGTGTGTGTGTGTGTTAGACCAGTGTGTGTGTGTGTGTGTTATACCAGTGTGTGTGTGTTATACCAGTGTGTGTGTGTTAGACCAGTGTGTGTGTGTTAAACAAGTGTGTGTGTGTGTGTTAGACCAGTGTGTTTTGTTAGACCAGTGTGTGTTGTTAGACTAGTGTGTGTGTTAGAACACTGTGTGTGTTAGAACAGTGTGTGTGTTAGAACAGTGTGTGTGTTAGAACAGTGTGTGTGTTAGACCACTGTGTGTGTGTTGTGACCACTGTGTGTGTGTGTTGTGACCAGTGTGTGTGTGTGTTAGACCAGTGTGTGTGTGTGTTAGACCAGTGTGTGTGTGTGTTAGACCTGTGTGTGTGTGTGTGTGTGTGTGTGTGTGTGTGTGTGTGTGTGTGTGTGTGTGTGTGTGTGTGTGTGTGTGTGTGAGGCCAGTGTGTGTGTGTGTGTGTGTGTGGTAGACCAATGTGTGTGTGTTGTTAGACCAGTTTGTGTTAGACCAGTGTGTGTGTTGTTAGACCAGTGTGTGTTAGACCAGTGTGTGTGTTGTTAGACCAGTGTGTGGTGTTAGACCAGTGTGCGTGTTGTTAGACCAGTGTGTGTTGTTAGACCAGTTTGTGTGTTGTTAGACCAGAGTGTGTGTTGTTAGACCAGTGTGTGTGTGTTAGACCAGTGTGTGTGTTGTTAGACCAGTTTGTGTGTTGTTAGACCAGTGTGTGTTAGACCAGTGTGTGTGTTGTTAGACCAGTGTGTGTGTTGTTAGACCAGTGTGTGTGTTGTTAGACCAGTGTGTGTGTGTTAGACCAGTGTGTGTGTTGTTAGACCAGTGTGTGTGTTGTTAGACAAGTGTGTGTGTTTTAGACCAGTTTGTGTGTGTTAGACCAGTGTGTGTGTTGTTAGACCAGTGTGTGTGTTGTTAGACCAGTGTGTGTGTTGTTAGACCAGTGTGTGTTAGACCAGTTTGTGTGTTGTTAGACCAGTGTGTGTTAGACCAGTGTGTGTGTTGTTAGACCAGTGTGCGTGTTTTTAGACCAGTGCGTGTTGTTAGACCAGTGTGTGTTGTTAGACCAGTTTGTGTGTTGTTAGACCAGTGTGTGTTAGACCAGTGTGTGTGTTGTTAGACCAGTGTGTGTGTTGTTAGACCAGTGTGCGTGTTGTTAGACCAGTGTGCGTGTTGTTAGACCAGTTTGTGTGTTGTTAGACCAGAGTGTGTGTTGTTAGACCAGAGTGTGTGTTGTTAGACCAGAGTGTGTGTTGTTAGACCAGTGTGTGTGTTGTTAGACCAGTGTGTGTGTTGTTAGACCAGTGTGTGTGTTGTTAGACCAGTGTGTGTGGTGTTAGACCAGTGTGCGTGTTGTTAGACCAGTGTGTGTTGTTAGACCAGTTCGTGTGTTGTTAGACCAGTGTGTGTTAGACCAGTGTGTGTGTTGTTAGACCAGTGTGTGTGTTGTTAGACCAGTGTGTGTGGTGTTAGACCAGTGTGTGTGTTGTTAGACCAGTGTGTGTGTTGTTAAACCAGTTTGTGTGTTGTTAGACCAGAGTGTGTGTTGTTAGACCAGAGTGTGTGTTGTTAGACCAGAGTGTGTGTTGTTAGACCAGAGTGTGTGTTGTTAGACCAGTGTGTGTGTTGTTAGACCAGTGTGTGTGTTGTTAGACCAATTTGTGTGTTGTTAGACCAGCGTGTGTTAGTCCAGTTTGTGTGTGTGTGTTAGACCAGTGTGTGTGTTGTTAGACCAGTTTGTGTGTTGTTACAGTTTGAGTGTTGTTAGACCAGTTTTTGTGTTGTTAGACCAGTTTGTGTGGTGTTAGACCAGTGTGTGTTAGACCAGTGTGTGTTAGACCAGTGTGTGTGTTGTTAGACCAGTGTGTGTTAGACCAGTTTGTGTGGTGTTAGACCAGTGTGTTAGACCAGTGTGTGTTGTTAGACCAGTTTGTGTGTTGTTAGACCAGGGTGTTAGACCAGTGTGTGTGTTGTTAGACCAGTGTGTGTTAGACCAGTGTGTGTGTTGTTAGACCAGTGTGTGTGTTGTTAGACCAGTGTGTGTGTTGTTAGACCAGTGTGTGGTGTTAGACCAGTGTGCATGTTGTTAGACCAGTTTGTGTGTTGTTAGACCAGAGTGTGTGTTGTTAGACCAGTGTGTGTGTTGTTAGACCAGTGTGTGTGTTGTTTAGACCAGTTTGTGTGTTGTTAGACCAGTGTGTGTTAGACCAGTGTGTGTGTTGTTAGACCAGTGTGTGTGTTGTTAGACCAGTGGGTGTGTTGTTAGACCAGTGTGTGTGTTGTTAGACCAGTGTGTGTGTGTTAGACCAGTGTGTGTTAGACCAGTTTGTGTGTTGTTAGACCAGTGTGTGTTAGACCAGTGTGTGTGTTGTTAGACCAGTGTGTGTGTGTTGTTAGACCAGTTTGTGTTGTTAGACCAGTTTGTGTTGTTAGACCAGTTTGTGTTGTTAGACCAGTGTGTGTGGTGTTAGACCAGTGTGTTAGACCAGTGTGTGTTGTTAGACCAGTTTGTGTGTTGTTAGACCAGTGTGTGTTAGACCAGTGTGTGTGTTGTTAGACTAGTGTGTGTGTTGTTAGACCAGTGTGTGGTGTTAGACCAGTGTGCGTGTTGTTAGACCAGTGTGTGTTGTTAGACCAGTTTGTGTGTTGTTAGACCAGTGTGTGTGTTGTTAGACCAGTGTGTGTGTTGTTAGACCAGTGTGTGTGTTGTTAGACCAGTTTGTGTGTTGTTAGACCAGTGTGTGTGTTGTTAGACCAGTGTGTGTGTTGTTAGACCAGTGTGTGAGTTGTTAGACCAGTTTGTGTGTTGTTAGACCAGTGTGTGTTAGACCAGTGTGTGTGTTGTTAGACCAGTGTGTGTGTTGTTAGACCAGTGTGTGTGTTGTTAGACCAGTGTGTGTGTTGTTAGACCAGTGTGTGTGTTGTTAGATCAGTTTGTGTGTTGTTAGACCAGTGTGTGTTAGACCAGTGTGTGTGTTGTTAGACCAGTGTGTGTGTTGTTAGACCAGTGTGTGTTAGACCAGTTTGTGTGTTGTTAGACCAGTGTGTGTTAGACCAGTGTGTGTGTTGTTAGACCAGTGTGTGTGTTGTTAGACCAGTGTGTGGTGTCAGTGTGCGTGTTGTTAGACCAGTGTGTGTTGTTAGACCAGTTTGTGTGTTGTTAGACCAGAGTGTGTGTTGTTAGACCAGTGTGTGTGTTGTTAGACCAGTGTGTGTGTTGTTAGACCAGTTTGTGTGTTGTTAGACCAGTGTGTGTTAGACCAGTGTGTGTGTTGTTAGACCAGTGTGTGTGTTGTTAGACCAGTGTGTGTGTTGTTAGACCAGTGTGTGTGTTAGACCAGTTTGTGTGTTGTTAGACCAGTGTGTGTGTTGTTAGACCAGTGTGTGTGTTGTTTGACCAGTTTGTGTTGTTAGACCAGTGTGTGTGTTGTTAGACCAGTGTGTTGTGTTAGACCAGTGTGTTGTGTTAGACAAGTGTGTGTGTGTTAGACCAGTGTGTGTGTTGTTAGACCAGTGTGTGTGTTGTTAGACCAGTGTGCGTGTTGTTAGACCAGTGTGCGTGTTGTTAGACCAGTTTGTGTGTTGTTAGACCAGAGTGTGTGTTGTTAGACCAGAGTGTGTGTTGTTAGACCAGAGTGTGTGTTGTTAGACCAGAGTGTGTGTTGTTAGACCAGTGTGCGTGTTGTTAGACCAGTGTGCGTGTTGTTAGACCAGTTTGTGTGTTGTTAGACCAGAGTGTGTGTTGTTAGACCAGAGTGTGTGTTGTTAGACCAGAGTGTGTGTTGTTAGACCAGAGTGTGTTTTGTTAGACCAGAGTGTGTGTTGTTAGACCAGTGTGTTGTTAGACCAGTGTGTGTGTTGTTAGACCAGTGTGTGTGTTGTTAGACCAGTGTGTGTGTTGTTAGACCAGTGTGTGTTAGACCAGTTTGTGTGTTGTTAGACCAGTGTGTGTTAGACCAGTGTGTGTGTTGTTAGACCAGTGTGTGTGTTGTTAGACCAGTGTGTGTTAGACCAGTTTGTGTGTTGTTAGACCAGTGTGTGTTAGACCAGTGTGTGTGTTGTTAGACCAGTGTGTGTGTTGTTAGACCAGTGTGTGGTGTTAGACCAGTGTGCGTGTTGTTAGACCAGTGTGTGTTGTTAGACCAGTGTGTGTGTTGTTAGACCAGTGTGTGTGTTGTTAGACCAGTTTGTGTGTTGTTAGACCAGTGTGTGTTAGACCAGTGTGTGTGTTGTTAGACCAGTGTGTGTGTTGTTAGACCAGTGTGTGTGTGTTGTTAGACCAGTGTGTGTGTTGTTAGACCAGTGTGTGTGTTGTTTGACCAGTTTGTGTTGTTAGACCAGTGTGTGTGTGTTAGACCAGTGTGTGTGTTGTTAGACCAGTTTGTGTGTTGTTACAGTTTGAGTGTTGTTAGACCAGTTTTTGTGTTGTTAGACCAGTTTGTGTGGTGTTAGACCAGTGTGTGTTAGACCAGTGTGTGTTAGACCAGTGTGTGTGTTGTTAGACCAGTGTGTGTTAGACCAGTTTGTGTGTTGTTAGACCAGTGTGTGTTAGACCAGTGTGTGTGTTGTTAGACCAGTGTGTGTGTGTTGTTAGACCAGTTTGTGTTGTTAGACCAGTTTGTGTTGTTAGACCAGTTTGTGTTGTTAGACCAGTGTGTGTGGTGTTAGACCAGTGTGTGTGTGTTGTTAGACCAATGTGTGTGTTGTTATGCCAGTTTGTGTGGTGTTAGACCAGTTTGTGGTGTTAGACCAGTTTGTGTTGTTAGACCAGTGTGTGTTAGACCAGTGTGTGTGAGACCAGTGTGTGTGTTGTTAGACCAGTGTGTGTGTTGTTAGACCAGTGTGTGTGTTGTTAGACCAGTGTGTTGTGTTAGACAAGTGTGTGTGTGTTAGACCAGTGTGTGTGTTGTTAGACCAGTGTGTGTGTTGTTAGACCAGTGTGTGTGGTGTTAGACCAGTGTGTGTGTTGTTAGACCAGTGTGCGTGTTGTTAGACCAGTTTGTGTGTTGTTAGACCAGAGTGTGTGTTGTTAGACCAGAGTGTGTGTTGTTAGACCAGAGTGTGTGTTGTTAGACCAGAGTGTGTGTTGTTAGACCAGTGTGTGTGTTGTTAGACCAGTGTGTGTGTTGTTAGACCAATTTGTGTGTTGTTAGACCAGTGTGTGTTAGACCAGTTTGTGTGTGTGTGTTAGACCATTGTGTGTGTTGTTAGACCAGTTTGTGTGTTGTTACAGTTTGAGTGTTGTTAGAGCAGTTTGTGTGTTGTTAGACCAGTTTGTGTGGTGTTAGACCAGTGTGTGTTAGACCAGTGTGTGTTAGACCAGTGTGTGTTGTTAGACCAGTGTGTGTTAGACCAGTGTGTGTGTTGTTAGACCAGTGTGTGTGTTGTTAGACCAGTGTGTGTGTTGTTAGACCAGTGTGTGTTAGACCAGTTTGTGTGTTGTTAGACCAGTGTGTGTTAGACCAGTGTATGTGTTGTTAGACCAGTGTGTGTGTGTTGTTAGACCAGTTTGTGTTGTTAGACCAGTTTGTGTTGTTAGACCAGTTTGTGTTGTTAGACCAGTGTGTGTGGTGTTAGACCAGTGTGTGTGTGTGTTGTTAGACCAGTGTGTGTGTTGTTATACCAGTTTGTGTGGTGTTAGACCAGTGTGTTAGACCAGTGTGTGTTGTTAGACCAGTTTGTGTGTTGTTAGACCAGGGTGTTAGACCAGTGTGTGTGTTGTTAGACCAGTGTGTGTTAGACCAGTGTGTGTGTTGTTAGACCAGTGTGTGTGTTGTTAGACCAGTGTGTGTGGTGTTAGACCAGTGTGTGGTGTTAGACCAGTGTGCATGTTGTTAGACCAGTTTGTGTGTTGTTAGACCAGAGTGTGTGTTGTTAGACCAGTGTGTGTGTTGTTAGACCAGTGTGTGTGGTGTTTAGACCAGTTTGTGTGTTGTTAGACCAGTGTGTGTTAGACCAGTGTGTGTGTTGTTAGACCAGTGTGTGTGTTGTTAGACCAGTGGGTGTGTTGTTAGACCAGTGTGTGTGTTGTTAGACCAGTGTGTGTGTGTTAGACCAGTGTGTGTTAGACCAGTTTGTGTGTTGTTAGACCAGTGTGTGTTAGACCAGTGTGTGTGTTGTTAGACCAGTGTGTGTGTGTTGTTAGACCAGTTTGTGTTGTTAGACCAGTTTGTGTTGTTAGACCAGTTTGTGTTGTTAGACCAGTGTGTGTGGTGTTTGACCAGTGTGTTAGACCAGTGTGTGTTGTTAGACCAGTTTGTGTGTTGTTAGACCAGTGTGTGTTAGACCAGTGTGTGTGTTGTTAGACCAGTGTGTGTGTTGTTAGACCAGTGGGTGGTGTTAGACCAGTGTGCGTGTTGTTAGACCAGTGTGTGTTGTTAGACCAGTTTGTGTGTTGTTAGACCAGTGTGTGTGTTGTTAGACCAGTGTGTGTGTTGTTAGACCAGTGTGTGTGTTGTTAGACCAGTTTGTGTGTTGTTAGACCAGTGTGTGTGTTGTTAGATCAGTGTGTGTGTTGTTAGACCAGTGTGTGAGTTGTTAGACCAGTTTGTGTGTTGTTAGACCAGTGTGTGTTAGACCAGTGTGTGTGTTGTTAGACCAGTGTGTGTGTTGTTAGACCAGTGTGTGTGTTGTTAGACCAGTGTGTGTGTTGTTAGACCAGTGTGTGTGTTGTTAGACCAGTTTGTGTGTTGTTAGACCAGTGTGTGTTAGACCAGTGTGTGTGTTGTTAGACCAGTGTGTGTGTTGTTAGACCAGTGTGTGTTAGACCAGTTTGTGTGTTGTTAGACCAGTGTGTGTTAGACCAGTGTATGTGTTGTTAGACCAGTGTGTGTGTTGTTAGACCAGTGTGTGGTGTTAGTGTGCGTGTTGTTAGACCAGTGTGTGTTGTTAGACCAGTTTGTGTGTTATTAGACCAGAGTGTGTGTTGTTAGACCAGTGTGTGTGTTGTTAGACCAGTGTGTGTGTTGTTAGACCAGTTTGTGTGTTGTTAGACCAGTGTGTGTTAGACCAGTGTGTGTGTTGTTAGACCAGTGTGTGTGTTGTTAGACCAGTGTGTGTATTGTTAGACCAGTGTGTGTGTTAGACCAGTTTGTGTGTTGTTAGACCAGTGTGTGTGTTGTTAGACCAGTGTGTGTGTTGTTAGACCAGTGTGTGTGTTGTTAGACCAGTGTGTGTGTTGTTTGACCAGTTTGTGTTGTTAGACCAGTGTGTGTGTTGTTAGACCAGTGTGTTGTGTTAGACCAGTGTGTTGTGTTAGACAAGTGTGTGTGTGTTAGACCAGTGTGTGTGTTGTTAGACCAGTGTGTGTGTTGTTAGACCAGTGTGCGTGTTGTTAGACCAGTGTGCGTGTTGTTAGACCAGTTTGTGTGTTGTTAGACCAGAGTGTGTGTTGTTAGACCAGAGTGTGTGTTGTTAGACCAGAGTGTGTGTTGTTAGACCAGTGTGTGGTGTTAGACCAGTGTGCGTGTTGTTAGACCAGTGTGTGTTGTTAGACCAGTGTGTGTGTTGTTAGACCAGTGTGTGTGTTGTTAGACCAGTTTGTGTGTTGTTAGACCAGTGTGTGTTAGACCAGTGTGTGTGTTGTTAGACCAGTGTGTGTGTTGTTAGACCAGTGTGTGTGTTGTTAGACCAGTGTGTGTGTGTGTGTTAGACCAGTTTGTGTGTTGTTAGACCAGTGTGTGTGTTGTTAGACCAGTGTGTGTGTTGTTAGACCAGTGTGTGTGTTGTTAGACCAGTGTGTGTGTTGTTTGACCAGTTTGTGTTGTTAGACCAGTGTGTGTGTTGTTAGACCAGTGTGTTGTGTTAGACCAGTGTGTTGTGTTAGACAAGTGTGTGTGTGTTAGACCAGTGTGTGTGTTGTTAGACCAGTGTGTGTGTTGTTAGACCAGAGTGTGTGTTGTTAGACCAGTGTGCGTGTTGTTAGACCAGAGTGTGTGTTGTTAGACCAGAGTGTGTGTTGTTAGACCAGAGTGTGTGTTGTTAGACCAGAGTGTGTGTTGTTAGACCAGAGTGTGTTTTGTTAGACCAGTGTGTGTGTTGTTAGACCAGTGTGTGTGTTGTTAGACCAATTTGTGTGTTGTTAGACCAGTGTGTGTTAGACCAGTTTGTGTGTGTGTTAGACCAGTGTGTGTGTTGTTAGACCAGTTTGTGTGTTGTTACAGTTTGAGTGTTGTTAGACCAGTTTGTGTGTTGTTAGACCAGTTTGTGTGGTGTTAGACCAGTGTGTGTTAGACCAGTGTGTGTTGTTAGACCAGTTTGTGTGTTGTTAGACCAGTGTGTGTGTTGTTAGACCAGTGTGTGTGTTGTTAGACCAGTGTGTGTTAGACCAGTTTGTGTGGTGTTAGACCAGTGTGTGTTAGACCAGTGTGTGTTAGACCAGTGTGTGTTGTTAGACCAGTGTGTGTTAGACCAGTGTGTGTGTTGTTAGACCAGTGTGTGTGTTGTTAGACCAGTGTGTGTTAGACCAGTTTGTGTGTTGTTAGACCAGTGTGTGTTAGACCAGTGTGTGTGTGTTGTTAGACCAGTTTGTGTTGTTAGACCAGTTTGTGTTGTTAGACCAGTTTGTGTTGTTAGACCAGTGTGTGTGGTGTTAGACCAGTGTGTGTGTGTGTTGTTAGACCAGTGTGTGTGTTGTTATACCAGTTTGTGTGGTGTTAGACCAGTGTGTTAGACCAGTGTGTGTTGTTAGACCAGTTTGTGTGTTGTTAGACCAGGGTGTTAGACCAGTGTGTGTGTTGTTAGACCAGTGTGTGTGTTGTTAGACCAGTGTGTGTGTTGTTAGACCAGTGTGTGTGGTGTTAGACCAGTGTGTGGTGTTAGACCAGTGTGCATGTTGTTAGACCAGTTTGTGTGTTGTTAGACCAGAGTGTGTGTTGTTAGACCAGTGTGTGTGTTGTTAGACCAGTGTGTGTGGTGTTTAGACCAGTTTGTGTGTTGTTAGACCAGTGTGTGTTAGACCAGTGTGTGTGTTGTTAGACCAGTGTGTGTGTTGTTAGACCAGTGGGTTGTTAGACCAGTTTGTGTGTTGTTAGACCAGAGTGTGTGTTGTTAGACCAGAGTGTGTGTTGTTAGACCAGAGTGTGTGTTGTTAGACCAGAGTGTGTGTTGTTAGACCAGAGTGTGTTTTGTTAGACCAGTGTGTGTGTTGTTAGACCAGTGTGTGTGTTGTTAGACCAATTTGTGTGTTGTTAGACCAGTGTGTGTTAGACCAGTTTGTGTGTGTGTTAGACCAGTGTGTGTGTTGTTAGACCAGTTTGTGTGTTGTTACAGTTTGAGTGTTGTTAGACCAGTTTGTGTGTTGTTAGACCAGTTTGTGTGGTGTTAGACCAGTGTGTGTTAGACCAGTGTGTGTTGTTAGACCAGTTTGTGTGTTGTTAGACCAGTGTGTGTGTTGTTAGACCAGTGTGTGTGTTGTTAGACCAGTGTGTGTTAGACCAGTTTGTGTGGTGTTAGACCAGTGTGTGTTAGACCAGTGTGTGTTAGACCAGTGTGTGTTGTTAGACCAGTGTGTGTTAGACCAGTGTGTGTGTTGTTAGACCAGTGTGTGTGTTGTTAGACCAGTGTGTGTTAGACCAGTTTGTGTGTTGTTAGACCAGTGTGTGTTAGACCAGTGTGTGTGTTGTTAGACCAGTGTGTGTGTGTTGTTAGACCAGTTTGTGTTGTTAGACCAGTTTGTGTTGTTAGACCAGTTTGTGTTGTTAGACCAGTGTGTGTGGTGTTAGACCAGTGTGTGTGTGTGTTGTTAGACCAGTGTGTGTGTTGTTATACCAGTTTGTGTGGTGTTAGACCAGTGTGTTAGACCAGTGTGTGTTGTTAGACCAGTTTGTGTGTTGTTAGACCAGGGTGTTAGACCAGTGTGTGTGTTGTTAGACCAGTGTGTGTGTTGTTAGACCAGTGTGTGTGTTGTTAGACCAGTGTGTGTGGTGTTAGACCAGTGTGTGGTGTTAGACCAGTGTGCATGTTGTTAGACCAGTTTGTGTGTTGTTAGACCAGAGTGTGTGTTGTTAGACCAGTGTGTGTGTTGTTAGACCAGTGTGTGTGGTGTTTAGACCAGTTTGTGTGTTGTTAGACCAGTGTGTGTTAGACCAGTGTGTGTGTTGTTAGACCAGTGTGTGTGTTGTTAGACCAGTGGGTTGTTAGACCAGTTTGTGTGTTGTTAGACCAGAGTGTGTGTTGTTAGACCAGAGTGTGTGTTGTTAGACCAGAGTGTGTGTTGTTAGACCAGAGTGTGTGTTGTTAGACCAGAGTGTGTTTTGTTAGACCAGTGTGTGTGTTGTTAGACCAGTGTGTGTGTTGTTAGACCAATTTGTGTGTTGTTAGACCAGTGTGTGTTAGACCAGTTTGTGTGTGTGTTAGACCAGTGTGTGTGTTGTTAGACCAGTTTGTGTGTTGTTACAGTTTGAGTGTTGTTAGACCAGTTTGTGTGTTGTTAGACCAGTTTGTGTGGTGTTAGACCAGTGTGTGTTAGACCAGTGTGTGTTGTTAGACCAGTTTGTGTGTTGTTAGACCAGTGTGTGTGTTGTTAGACCAGTGTGTGTGTTGTTAGACCAGTGTGTGTGTTGTTAGACCAGTTTGTGTGGTGTTAGACCAGTGTGTGTTAGACCAGTGTGTGTTAGACCAGTGTGTGTTGTTAGACCAGTGTGTGTTAGACCAGTGTGTGTGTTGTTAGACCAGTGTGTGTGTTGTTAGACCAGTGTGTGTTAGACCAGTTTGTGTGTTGTTAGACCAGTGTGTGTTAGACCAGTGTGTGTGTTGTTAGACCAGTGTGTGTGTGTTGTTAGACCAGTTTGTGTTGTTAGACCAGTTTGTGTTGTTAGACCAGTTTGTGTTGTTAGACCAGTGTGTGTGGTGTTAGACCAGTGTGTGTGTGTGTTGTTAGACCAGTGTGTGTGTTGTTATACCAGTTTGTGTGGTGTTAGACCAGTGTGTTAGACCAGTGTGTGTTGTTAGACCAGTTTGTGTGTTGTTAGACCAGGGTGTTAGACCAGTGTGTGTGTTGTTAGACCAGTGTGTGTGTTGTTAGACCAGTGTGTGTGTTGTTAGACCAGTGTGTGTGGTGTTAGACCAGTGTGTGGTGTTAGACCAGTGTGCATGTTGTTAGACCAGTTTGTGTGTTGTTAGACCAGAGTGTGTGTTGTTAGACCAGTGTGTGTGTTGTTAGACCAGTGTGTGTGGTGTTTAGACCAGTTTGTGTGTTGTTAGACCAGTGTGTGTTAGACCAGTGTGTGTGTTGTTAGACCAGTGTGTGTGTTGTTAGACCAGTGGGTTGTTAGACCAGTTTGTGTGTTGTTAGACCAGAGTGTGTGTTGTTAGACCAGAGTGTGTGTTGTTAGACCAGAGTGTGTGTTGTTAGACCAGAGTGTGTGTTGTTAGACCAGAGTGTGTTTTGTTAGACCAGTGTGTGTGTTGTTAGACCAGTGTGTGTGTTGTTAGACCAATTTGTGTGTTGTTAGACCAGTGTGTGTTAGACCAGTTTGTGTGTGTGTTAGACCAGTGTGTGTGTTGTTAGACCAGTTTGTGTGTTGTTACAGTTTGAGTGTTGTTAGACCAGTTTGTGTGTTGTTAGACCAGTTTGTGTGGTGTTAGACCAGTGTGTGTTAGACCAGTGTGTGTTGTTAGACCAGTTTGTGTGTTGTTAGACCAGTGTGTGTGTTGTTAGACCAGTGTGTGTGTTGTTAGACCAGTGTGTGTGTTGTTAGACCAGTGTGTGTTAGACCAGTTTGTGTGGTGTTAGACCAGTGTGTGTTAGACCAGTGTGTGTTAGACCAGTGTGTGTTGTTAGACCAGTGTGTGTTAGACCAGTGTGTGTGTTGTTAGACCATTGTGTGTGTTGTTAGACCAGTGTGTGTGTTGTTAGACCAGTGTGTGTTAGACCAGTTTGTGTGTTGTTAGACCAGTGTGTGTTAGACCAGTGTGTGTGTTGTTAGACCAGTGTGTGTGTGTTGTTAGACCAGTTTGTGTTGTTAGACCAGTTTGTGTTGTTAGACCAGTTTGTGTTGTTAGACCAGTGTGTGTGGTGTTAGACCAGTGTGTGTGTGTGTTGTTAGACCAGTGTGTGTGTTGTTATACCAGTTTGTGTGGTGTTAGACCAGTGTGTTAGACCAGTGTGTGTTGTTAGACCAGTTTGTGTGTTGTTAGACCAGGGTGTTAGACCAGTGTGTGTGTTGTTAGACCAGTGTGTGTTAGACCAGTGTGTGTGTTGTTAGACCAGTGTGTGTGTTGTTAGACCAGTGTGTGTGGTGTTAGACCAGTGTGTGGTGTTAGACCAGTGTGCATGTTGTTAGACCAGTTTGTGTGTTGTTAGACCAGAGTGTGTGTTGTTAGACCAGTGTGTGTGTTGTTAGACCAGTGTGTGTGGTGTTTAGACCAGTTTGTGTGTTGTTAGACCAGTGTGTGTTAGACCAGTGTGTGTGTTGTTAGACCAGTGTGTGTGTTGTTAGACCAGTGGGTGTGTTGTTAGACCAGTGTGTGTGTTGTTAGACCAGTGTGTGTGTGTTAGACCAGTGTGTGTTAGACCAGTTTGTGTGTTGTTAGACCAGTGTGTGTTAGACCAGTGTGTGTGTTGTTAGACCAGTGTGTGTGTGTTGTTAGACCAGTTTGTGTTGTTAGACCAGTTTGTGTTGTTAGACCAGTTTGTGTTGTTAGACCAGTGTGTGTGGTGTTTGACCAGTGTGTTAGACCAGTGTGTGTTGTTAGACCAGTTTGTGTGTTGTTAGACCAGTGTGTGTTAGACCAGTGTGTGTGTTGTTAGACCAGTGTGTGTGTTGTTAGACCAGTGTGTGGTGTTAGACCAGTGTGCGTGTTGTTAGACCAGTGTGTGTTGTTAGACCAGTTTGTGTGTTGTTAGACCAGTGTGTGTGTTGTTAGACCAGTGTGTGTGTTGTTAGACCAGTGTGTGTGTTGTTAGACCAGTGTGTGTGTTGTTAGACCAGTGTGTGTGTTGTTAGACCAGTGTGTGAGTTGTTAGACCAGTTTGTGTGTTGTTAGACCAGTGTGTGTTAGACCAGTGTGTGTGTTGTTAGACCAGTGTGTGTGTTGTTAGACCAGTGTGTGTGTTGTTAGACCAGTGTGTGTGTTGTTAGACCAGTTTGTGTGTTGTTAGACCAGTGTGTGTTAGACCAGTGTGTGTGTTGTTAGACCAGTGTGTGTGTTGTTAGACCAGTGTGTGTTAGACCAGTTTGTGTGTTGTTAGACCAGTGTGTGTTAGACCAGTGTGTGTGTTGTTAGACCAGTGTGTGTGTTGTTAGACCAGTGTGTGGTGTCAGTGTGCGTGTTGTTAGACCAGTGTGTGTTGTTAGACCAGTTTGTGTGTTGTTAGACCAGAGTGTGTGTTGTTAGACCAGTGTGTGTGTTGTTAGACCAGTGTGTGTGTTGTTAGACCAGTTTGTGTGTTGTTAGACCAGTGTGTGTTAGACCAGTGTGTGTGTTGTTAGACCAGTGTGTGTGTTGTTAGACCAGTGTGTGTGTTGTTAGACCAGTGTGTGTGTTAGACCAGTTTGTGTGTTGTTAGACCAGTGTGTGTGTTGTTAGACCAGTGTGTGTGTTGTTAGACCAGTGTGTGTGTTGTTAGACCAGTGTGTGTGTTGTTTGACCAGTTTGTGTTGTTAGACCAGTGTGTGTGTTTTTAGACCAGTGTGTTGTGTTAGACCAGTGTGTTGTGTTAGACAAGTGTGTGTGTGTTAGACCAGTGTGTGTGTTGTTAGACCAGTGTGTGTGTGTTGTTAGACCAGTGTGCGTGTTGTTAGACCAGTGTGCGTGTTGTTAGACCAGTTTGTTTGTTGTTAGACCAGAGTGTGTGTTGTTAGACCAGAGTGTGTGTTGTTAGACCAGAGTGTGTGTTGTTAGACCAGTGTGTGGTGTTAGACCAGTGTGCGTGTTGTTAGACCAGTGTGTGTTGTTAGACCAGTGTGTGTGTTGTTAGACCAGTGTGTGTGTTGTTAGACCAGTTTGTGTGTTGTTAGACCAGTGTGTGTTAGACCAGTGTGTGTGTTGTTAGACCAGTGTGTGTGTTGTTAGACCAGTGTGTGTGTTGTTAGACCAGTGTGTGTGTGTGTGTTAGACCAGTTTGTGTGTTGTTAGACCAGTGTGTGTGTTAGACCAGTGTGTGTGTTGTTAGACCAGTGTGTGTGTTGTTAGACCAGTGTGTGTGTTGTTTGACCAGTTTGTGTTGTTAGACCAGTGTGTGTGTTGTTAGACCAGTGTGTTGTTAGACCAGTGTGTTGTGTTAGACAAGTGTGTGTGTGTTAGACCAGTGTGTGTGTTGTTAGACCAGTGTGTGTGTTGTTAGACCAGAGTGTGTGTTGTTAGACCAGTGTGCGTGTTGTTAGACCAGTTTGTGTGTTGTTAGACCAGAGTGTGTGTTGTTAGACCAGAGTGTGTGTTGTTAGACCAGAGTGTGTGTTGTTAGACCAGAGTGTGTGTTGTTAGACCAGAGTGTGTTTTGTTAGACCAGTGTGTGTGTTGTTAGACCAGTGTGTGTGTTGTTAGACCAATTTGTGTGTTGTTAGACCAGTGTGTGTTAGACCAGTTTGTGTGTGTGTTAGACCAGTGTGTGTGTTGTTAGACCAGTTTGTGTGTTGTTACAGTTTGAGTGTTGTTAGACCAGTTTGTGTGTTGTTAGACCAGTTTGTGTGGTGTTAGACCAGTGTGTGTTAGACCAGTGTGTGTTGTTAGACCAGTTTGTGTGTTGTTAGACCAGTGTGTGTGTTGTTAGACCAGTGTGTGTGTTGTTAGACCAGTGTGTGTGTTGTTAGACCAGTGTGTGTTAGACCAGTTTGTGTGTTGTTAGACCAGTGTGTGTTAGACCAGTCTGTGTGTTGTTAGACCAGTGTGTGTGTGTTGTTAGACCAGTTTGTGTTGTTAGACCAGTTTGTGTTGTTAGACCAGTTTGTGTTGTTAGACCAGTGTGTGTGTTGTTAGACCAGTGTGTGTGTTGTTAGACCAGTGTGTGTGTGTTGTTAGACCAGTGATTGTGTTGTTAGACCAGTGTGTTGTGTTAGACAAGTGTGTGTGTTTTAGACCAGTGTGTGTGTGTGTTAGACCAGTGTATGTGTTCTTAGACCAGTGTGTGTGTTGTTAGACCAGTGTGTGTGTTGTTAGACCAGTGTGTGTTAGACCAGTTTGTGTGTTGTTAGACCACTGTGTGTTAGACCAGTGTGTGTGTTGTTAGACCAGTGTGTGGTGTTAGACCAGTGTGCGTGTTGTTAGACCAGTGTGTGTTGTTTGACCAGTTTGTGTGTTGTTAGACCAGAGTGTGTGTTGTTAGACCAGTGTGTTTGTTGTTAGACCAGTGTGTGTGTTGTTAGACCAGTTTGTGTGTTGTTAGACCAGTGTGTGTTAGACCAGTGTGTGTGTTGTTAGACCAGTGTGTGTGTTGTTAGACCAGTGTGTGTGTTGTTAGACCAGTGTGTGTGTGTTAGACCAGTGTGTGTGTTGTTAGACCAGTGTGTGTGTTGTTAGACCAGTGTGTGTGTTGTTAGACCAGTGTGTGTGTTGTTAGACCAGTTTGTGTTGTTAGACCAGTGTGTGTGTTGTTAGACCAGTGTGTTGTGTTAGACAAGTGTGTGTGTGTTAGACCAGTGTGTGTTGTTAGACCAGTTTGTGTGTTGTTAGACCAGTGTGTGTTAGACCAGTGTGTGTGTTGTTAGACCAGTGTGTGTGTTGTTATACCAGTGTGTGGTGTTAGACCAGTGTGTGTGTTGTTAGACCAGTGTGTGTTGTTAGACCAGTTTGTGTGTTGTTAGACCAGAGTGTGTGTTGTTAGACCAGTGTGTGTGTTGTTAGACCAGTGTGTGTGTTGTTAGACCAGTGTGTGTGTTGTTAGACCAGTGTGTGTGTTGTTAGACCAGTGTGTGTGTTGTTAGACCAGTTTGTGTTGTTAGACCAGTGTGTGTGTTGTTAGACCAGTGTGTTGTGTTAGACAAGTGTGTGTGTGTTAGACCAGTGTGTGTGTGTTAGACCAGTGTGTGTGTTGTTAGACCAGTTTGTGTTGTTAGACCAGTGTGTGTGTGTATTTAGACCAGTGTGTGTGTTGTTAGACCAGTGTGTGTGTTGTTAGACCAGTTTGTGTTGTTAGACCAGTGTGTGTGTTGTTAGACCAGTGTGTTGTGTTAGACAAGTGTGTGTGTGTTAGACCAGTGTGTGTGTTGTTAGACCAGTGTGTGTGTGTTGTTAGACCAGTTTGTGTTGTTAGACCAGTTTGTGTTTTTAGACCAGTGTGTGTGGTGTTAGACCAGTGTGTGTGTGTGTTGTTAGACCAGTGTGTGTGTTGTTATACCAGTTTGTGTGGTGTTAGACCAGTGTGTTAGACCAGTGTGTGTTGTTAGACCAGTTTGTGTGTTGTTAGACCAGGGTGTTAGACCAGTGTGTGTGTTGTTAGACCAGTGTGTGTTAGACCAGTGTGTGTGTTGTTAGACCAGTGTGTGTGTTGTTAGACCAGTGTGTGGTGTTAGACCAGTGTGCATGTTGTTAGACCAGTTTGTGTGTTGTTAGACCAGAGTGTGTGTTGTTAGACCAGTGTGTGTGTTGTTAGATCAGTGTGTGTGGTGTTTAGACCAGTTTGTGTGTTGTTAGACCAGTGTGTGTTAGACCAGTGTGTGTGTTGTTAGACCAGTGTGTGTGTTGTTAGACCAGTGGGTGTGTTGTTAGACCAGTGTGTGTGTTGTTAGACCAGTGTGTGTGTGTTAGACCAGTGTGTGTTAGACCAGTTTGTGTGTTGTTAGACCAGTGTGTGTTAGACCAGTGTGTGTGTTGTTAGACCAGTGTGTGTGTGTTGTTAGACCAGTTTGTGTTGTTAGACCAGTTTGTGTTGTTAGACCAGTTTGTGTTGTTAGACCAGTGTGTGTGGTGTTTGACCAGTGTGTTAGACCAGTGTGTGTTGTTGGACCAGTTTGTGTGTTGTTAGACCAGTGTGTGTGTTGTTAGACCAGTGTGTGTGTTGTTAGACCAGTGTGTGGTGTTAGACCAGTGTGCGTGTTGTTAGACCAGTGTGTGTTGTTAGACCAGTTTGTGTGTTGTTAGACCAGTGTGTGTGTTGTTAGACCAGTGTGTGTGTTGTTAGACCAGTGTGTGTGTTGTTAGACCAGTGTGTGTGTTGTTAGACCAGTGTGTGTGTTGTTAGACCAGTGTGTGAGTTGTTAGACCAGTTTGTGTGTTGTTAGACCAGTGTGTGTTAGACCAGTGTGTGTGTTGTTAGACCAGTGTGTGTGTTGTTAGACCAGTGTGTGTGTTGTTAGACCAGTGTGTGTGTTGTTAGACCAGTGTGTGTGTTGTTAGACCAGTTTGTGTGTTGTTAGACCAGTGTGTGTTAGACCAGTGTGTGTGTTGTTAGACCAGTGTGTGTGTTGTTAGACCAGTGTGTGTTAGACCAGTTTGTGTGTTGTTAGACCAGTGTGTGTTAGACCAGTGTGTGTGTTGTTAGACCAGTGTGTGTGTTGTTAGACCAGTGTGTGGTGTCAGTGTGCGTGTTGTTAGACCAGTGTGTGTTGTTAGACCAGTTTGTGTGTTGTTAGACCAGAGTGTGTGTTGTTAGACCAGTGTGTGTGTTGTTAGACCAGTGTGTGTGTTGTTAGACCAGTTTGTGTGTTGTTAGACCAGTGTGTGTTAGACCAGTGTGTGTGTTGTTAGACCAGTGTGTGTGTTGTTAGACCAGTGTGTGTGTTGTTAGACCAGTGTGTGTGTTAGACCAGTTTGTGTGTTGTTAGACCAGTGTGTGTGTTGTTAGACCAGTGTGTGTGTTGTTAGACCAGTGTGTGTGTTGTTAGACCAGTGTGTGTGTTGTTTGACCAGTTTGTGTTGTTAGACCAGTGTGTGTGTTTTTAGACCAGTGTGTTGTGTTAGACCAGTGTGTTGTGTTAGACAAGTGTGTGTGTGTTAGACCAGTGTGTGTGTTGTTAGACCAGTGTGTGTGTGTTGTTAGACCAGTGTGCGTGTTGTTAGACCAGTGTGCGTGTTGTTAGACCAGTTTGTGTGTTGTTAGACCAGAGTGTGTGTTGTTAGACCAGAGTGTGTGTTGTTAGACCAGAGTGTGTGTTGTTAGACCAGTGTGTGGTGTTAGACCAGTGTGCGTGTTGTTAGACCAGTGTGTGTTGTTAGACCAGTGTGTGTGTTGTTAGACCAGTGTGTGTGTTGTTAGACCAGTTTGTGTGTTGTTAGACCAGTGTGTGTTAGACCAGTGTGTGTGTTGTTAGACCAGTGTGTGTGTTGTTAGACCAGTTTGTGTGTTGTTAGACCAGTGTGTGTGTTAGACCAGTGTGTGTGCTGTTAGACCAGTGTGTGTGTTGTTAGACCAGTGTGTGTGTTGTTTGACCAGTTTGTGTTGTTAGACCAGTGTGTGTGTTGTTAGACCAGTGTGTTGTTAGACCAGTGTGTTGTGTTAGACAAGTGTGTGTTGTTAGACCAGTGTGCGTGTTGTTAGACCAGTTTGTGTGTTGTTAGACCAGAGTGTGTGTTGTTAGACCAGAGTGTGTGTTGTTAGACCAGAGTGTGTGTTGTTAGACCAGAGTGTGTGTTGTTAGACCAGAGTGTGTTTTGTTAGACCAGTGTGTGTGTTGTTAGACCAGTGTGTGTGTTGTTAGACCAATTTGTGTGTTGTTAGACCAGTGTGTGTTAGACCAGTTTGTGTGTGTGTTAGACCAGTGTGTGTGTTGTTAGACCAGTTTGTGTGTTGTTACAGTTTGAGTGTTGTTAGACCAGTTTGTGTGTTGTTAGACCAGTTTGTGTGGTGTTAGACCAGTGTGTGTTAGACCAGTGTGTGTTGTTAGACCAGTTTGTGTGTTGTTAGACCAGTGTGTGTGTTGTTAGACCAGTGTGTGTGTTGTTAGACCAGTGTGTGTGTTGTTAGACCAGTGTGTGTTAGACCAGTTTGTGTGTTGTTGGACCAGTGTGTGTTAGACCAGTCTGTGTGTTGTTAGACCAGTGTGTGTGTGTTGTTAGACCAGTTTGTGTTGTTAGACCAGTTTGTGTTGTTAGACCAGTTTGTGTTGTTAGACCAGTGTGTGTGTTGTTAGACCAGTGTGTGTGTTGTTAGACCAGTGTGTGTGTGTTGTTAGACCAGTGATTGTGTTGTTAGACCAGTGTGTTGTGTTAGACAAGTGTGTGTGTTTTAGACCAGTGTGTGTGTGTTAGACCAGTGTATGTGTTCTTAGACCAGTGTGTGTGTTGTTAGACCAGTGTGTGTGTTGTTAGACCAGTGTGTGTTAGACCAGTTTGTGTGTTGTTAGACCAGTGTGTGTTAGACCAGTGTGTGTGTTGTTAGACCAGTGTGTGGTGTTAGACCAGTGTGCGTGTTGTTAGACCAGTGTGTGTTGTTAGACCAGTTTGTGTGTTGTTAGACCAGAGTGTGTGTTGTTAGACCAGTGTGTTTGTTGTTAGACCAGTGTGTGTGTTGTTAGACCAGTTTGTGTGTTGTTAGACCAGTGTGTGTTAGACCAGTGTGTGTGTTGTTAGACCAGTGTGTGTGTTGTTAGACCAGTTTGTGTGTTGTTAGACCAGTGTGTGTGTTGTTAGACCAGTGTGTGTGTGTTAGACCAGTGTGTGTGTTGTTAGACCAGTGTGTGTGTTGTTAGACCAGTGTGTGTGTTGTTAGACCAGTGTGTGTGTTGTTAGACCAGTTTGTGTTGTTAGACCAGTGTGTGTGTTGTTAGACCAGTGTGTTGTGTTAGACAAGTGTGTGTGTGTTAGACCAGTGTGTGTTGTTAGACCAGTTTGTGTGTTGTTAGACCAGTGTGTGTTAGACCAGTGTGTGTGTTGTTAGACCAGTGTGTGTGTTGTTATGTCAGTGTGTGGTGTTAGACCAGTGTGTGTGTTGTTAGACCAGTGTGTGTTGTTAGACCAGTTTGTGTGTTGTTAGACCAGAGTGTGTGTTGTTAGACCAGTGTGTGTGTTGTTAGACCAGTGTGTGTGTTGTTAGACCAGTGTGTGTGTTGTTAGACCAGTGTGTGTGTTGTTAGACCAGTGTGTGTGTTGTTAGACCAGTTTGTGTTGTTAGACCAGTGTGTGTGTTGTTAGACCAGTGTGTTGTGTTAGACAAGTGTGTGTGTGTTAGACCAGTGTGTGTGTGTTAGACCAGTGTGTGTGTTGTTAGACCAGTTTGTGTTGTTAGACCAGTGTGTGTGTGTATTTAGACCAGTGTGTGTGTTGTTAGACCAGTGTGTGTGTTGTTAGACCAGTTTGTGTTGTTAGACCAGTGTGTGTGTTGTTAGACCAGTGTGTTGTGTTAGACAAGTGTGTGTGTGTTAGACCAGTGTGTGTGTGTTAGACCAGTGTGTGTGTTGTTAGACCAGTTTGTGTTGTTAGACCAGTGTGTGTGTTGTTAGACCAGTGTGTGTGTGTATTTAGACCAGTGTGTGTGTTGTTAGACCAGTGTGTTGTGTTAGACCAGTGTGTGTGTGTTGTTTGTTAGACCAGTGTGTGTTGTTATACCAGTGTGTGTGTTGTTATACCAGTGTGTGTGTTGTTAGACCAGTGTGTGTGTTGTTAGACCAGTGTGTGTGTTGTTAGACCAGTGTGTGTGGTGTTAGACCAGTGTGTGTGTGTTATACCAGTGTGTGTGTTGTTAGACCCGTTTGTGTTGTTAGACCAGTGTGTGTGTTGTTAGACCAGTGTGTGTGTTGTTAGACCCGTTTGTGTTGTTAGACCAGTGTGTGTGTTGTTAGACCCGTTTGTGTTGTTAGACCAGTGTGTGTGTTGTTAGACCAGTGTGTGTGTTGTTAGACCAGTGTGTGTGTTGTTAGACCAGTGTGTGTTGTTAGACCAGTGTGTGTGTTGTTAGACCAGTGTGTGTTGTTAAACCAGTGTGTGTGTTGTTAGACCAGTGTGTGTTGTTAGACCAGTGTGTGTTCCTGACCTCCCTCTACAGGTGATGGCTGTAGCAGGGCTGGACTCCAGCAGAGCCCACCATCTCTCCCCCTCCCGCTCCACCCGCTCCTGGACCACTCCCCCCGCCACTCCGTCCAGTAAGGAGCAGTCTCCCTACTACACGCCCCTCATCCGGGTGGATCACCCCGGACGCAGGTATACAAAAACTGTCTGTACAACCCCGATGAAGGATACATGCTGACACACATTTCTGTTTTAGTAAATTACAGAAGTGTATAGTGTGACATATAAAAGTGTATAGTGTGACATATAGAAGTGTATAGTGTGACATATAGAAAGAAGTGTATAGTGTGACATATAGAAGTGTATAGTGTGACATATAGAAGTGTATAGTGTGACATATAGAAGTGTATAGTGTGACCATATAGAAATGTATAGTGTAACATATAGAAATGTATAGTGTGACATATAGAAATGTATAGTGTGTGTGTGTATAGTGTAACGTGTGGTTTATTTTCGGAGAGCTGTTCGTCTGGCTCTTGGAGGAAGAGTAAGGTTTGATGGGTAATGATTCAGTCTTGCGTATGGAGGGGGTTGCAGGAGCCACACTGCATGTCTCACTGTTATTATTTTGTCACTAGGATGTTGTCTAGCACTCTGATTTTGAACATTGAGTCTGACACTGAGTCACACTGTCCCCTGCTTCCTCCTCCTTATCATTGGCCCTCTGTTTTCCTTCAAGAGTGTCTGAATCTCCTCTTCTCTTCGGGGAGAGTGCCGTCAGCAGCCAGGTGCCTCTGAGGAATAGCTCTTGGTACACAGACGACCCAGAGTACTCCCAGGGGATCTATTCCCCCGTCCACCTCCAGGTGGCCCCGGAGTACCACCAGCAGCGCAATCAGAAGAGCGCCACCAGCTTGGTGGAGGCGGTGAGTCCAGGGCGGGGTAGAGGAGGGTGGGTTGTGCTCTGAGATGATAAATGGAAGTCGTTAGTAGGCTACCACGTTAGTGAGTACAGTATATTACAGCTAGCCAGGTGTGGATGGTTTGAACACTCAAACTCATTACGTTTCAGATACACAAACAGGCCTTTTATCGCTACTAACAGTAACTTTAATAATAAACACAATGTGGTCTGTTTTCTCCTGTCGCCGGGCAGGTGTTGATATCAGAGGGTCTCGGGAGATACGCCATGGATCCAAAGTTTGTGGCCGCCACCAAACACGAGATAGCGGACGCGTGCGAGATGACCATCGACGAGATGGAGAGCGCGGCCAGCCACCTGCTGAGCTCTGGCGTGGCGCCGGCGGTTAACGGGGTCCACGTGTACCCCGTCATGAGCGAGCGGGACTACGACATCCAAGACGCCACGGCCAGTTATAGTGATGAGGAGCCGGAGGTGGAGCTTAGAGTGGTGTACGAGGAGGACCTGGCAGACGAGATGATCTGCATCACCACTTTATAGCATCGGCTGGAGAATAAACGACTAGAAGTGAACTGCTCGCTGTATGTACTCTACTTAATATAGACTACAGCACCGACAGTGGAAAACCCAATGAGAAATGCATCTATTGGCTTATGACCAAAAGAAGTGCCTTTTACATGGAAGAGAAAGGTACCTATGAGGAGAGAGAGAGAGAGAGACACACTGGCTCCGCCCACTTATCCTGTAACTCGCCCTCTGCCAGCCAGGGCATTCACGTCAACGTCTGTCAATCACAGAGCCAGGAACCAATCCTGGTGCCAGGAAACTATGCTAGTTCCGCCCTCCCAGACCGGCACTACTGGCACATGGTGGACCATGCCTGTAGGTCAAAGGTTACAGTCTGGAAGTGACACAGGCTCATCAACGAGCCAGTCGCAGATGAGAACATGGAGTGTTAGCGGAGGAGGTGGACCTATTGGCAGAGGGCGTGAGGTACCGGGCCGGGTCATTAAGGGTGTTGACAATCAGATAAAAGATGTCATTCCCTCTGTCACTTTATTAAGGTTTTGGCATATCATGCAAGTTTTCAATGCAAGCATAGAAAGGCATATCTCCCCCACCTAACCCCCCCTCCCCCTAGCTGTTTTAGTTTAAGATTAACCAGTTTAAGTATGCAGGAGATATCAGTCACATTTATAGCATCATCAAACCAGAATTATTCACTGAGTGGTTCAAGCCCTGAATGCTGATTGGCTGACAGCATTGGTATATCAGACCGTATGCCACGGGTACGACGAAACATGTATTTTTGCTGCTCTAATTACGTTGGTAACCAGTTTATAATAGTAATAAGGCACCTCGGGGTTTGTGGTATATGTCCAATATACCACGGCTAAGGGCTGTATGTATCCAGGCGTTGAATCGTGCGTAAGAACAGCCCTTAGCCGTGGTATATTGGACATATACCACACCCCCTTGTGCCTTATTGCTTAAATATACACTTCTGAGGTGACTACTAGCATTTGGGGTAAATGCACTAGCAGGCAGGTTGTTTTTAGTCTTAGAATAGCCTGAGAATTAATATTTCATAGTAGATACACTGTAAATGAATTGTATTATATTAACAAACAAACAAAAAAAACTTTGTAAAGAGATGTTCTATATTTTGTAATGATGTACCATTTCAAAAGGGCAGCAATACACGCCGTAATGAGTCCTATTATGCTACCAGGAAAGACGTTCGCTGGCGTTATTATTTTATCAGGTACAATATTCTGAGATGAATTGGTCTTTTTCTTTGTTGTTGCTCATATGCATCCTTGGCTTGTCTGTGAAAGTGTTTGGTTCTTGGTGTAACAACACAGCTGCACAAGATATGCAAATGTTTTGATTGTGTTTTTTTTACTTGTTTTATGAGCGAGGGTAAGAACACTTTGTGCGTCCCTCCAACCACACCAGTACCACAATGTTAAGTCCCCCTTTTTACTAAGGGCATCTTTGTTGGACTTGAAGTTAGCTAGGCTTCAAGGAGGCTACTCCACCTTAATAAAGATGTGATGATAAACATTTGTGTTTGCATATGTTGTGCAGGGCAGGTGCACAGCACGGGAAGGTCAAATGCTTTAGTGCATTGACAACGCTGCTTCGCCCATTTTGAGATTCATTCCACAACTTCATTCATCTCATTTATCCCAACTGAAATGCCTTCTGCTGCTGAAAGAAAACGATATGATCGAAGAAGTGAGATGAGCGGGAATCTCTGTCGTTCTCAATGCTTGTGTTGGGATTCTTCCTCAATATATGATTCATGCCAGTTAATTCCACCGAACCCTTTCAAACGGAATCATCCTAATCACTTGGCCTTCGTGTTGTCGTTGCTGTGTGAGGCTTGTGACAGACTGAGCCTGTGTGAGCCAGGATAGACCGGATTGGCATGGTAGCTGACTGGTGAGGCACGTAATTCATCAGGGATGTTCACAGGACAGATGAGACCTTAATGAGGCATCATGGTCTAGGTGGGTCCACAGTCTCTGCCATTGTTCTCTTTTTTTTCTGTTGTGTTGTCGTGTCTTATTGGGTTTAAGCTGAGAGAGAGGCTAAGCAATACTAAACCCCACTCTTCTCCGCGTCTCTCTCTCCGGCTTCTCTCTGCATACGCTATACCACGTGGTGGTCCAGCACCGTCTGGGGAAAACATATCAGCCTCCCTCTCAACCAACCAGTCTCTTTCCCACAGCGAGCTTCTCCTTCCAATGAGAAGGGAGCGTTTGTACTGCGGCTCGTTTTTACCAGAAAACTCCACTCTTGTGGCTCTTGACGAAAGTTGAAAATTGATGGACCACAAAATGACTTTACGCAAACAGACAAAAATATAGACGACAAAGGATCAAGCTTTTTTTTCCCAGGCGCTGCCCTGGAGATTTTGAATAAGCTCAGACGATGGGTAGGTGAGGAGACGTGTGATCTGTAGTTCATGAGGGTTTGATTTGTAGTTCACGAGTTCGCAATGCGTTCTCAGTCAACCGAATACTGTCGTGAAAATATAGGTTTTCCACTTTGCGTGCACATTGAAAGGGCTCTTTGAATCGTTTGTGAGTTAAAAAAAAAAAAAAAAAGTGTTCTGGTCTTTTTGTTGATAACTATCTTGTGAAAGGACCAATGCGAATTCCAGGCACATTGTACTATTCGTAGCAATTACTGAACTGAAAATATGCATTGTTTTGTAAACACTTGTGTTAAGCAAAAGATAAAACCAATTTACTTTTACCTCATGTCAGGGATTCCTGAAAAAAGAAAAGAGAAAATGAGTTGGTTCTATACCAATGGTATTTAAATATTAGCACATAGCTGTTTGTCTTTGCACAAGTAACTGTATAGTACCAATGTTTCTCATTTTTCTATACAAATGTTTGTGTATTAAGGTGAGACAATTTTGTACTTTTTTGTGACTGTGTGTATGGTTTAGTGAAATCTATATTTGTCATTTACACCTCACCTGACATTGCTGGGACAGAAATATGAAAGAACCAATGAAACAAAACATTTTCAAGGTGCACTGTTCCTCTGTTTGTGGGTTAAAAATGGTCATATACCTGTGGTAATATACCAGTTTACAGAGAAAGACTTGTTGCATCGTTTTCCTTCTATCATTATAATTATTAGGATTACTATTACTACTATTACTGTTATTAAATATGTAATAAAACAAATGTATGGAAAGACCCGTGGCAATGTTCTCTACTTGAAAGTCCCCAAAAATTTGCTCTGTAATGTTTTTATTCAGTAAACATGATTTCTCTTAGTAGCAAATGCGTTATTTTGACATTCTAGGTTTTGTATTAACACTTTTTTTTGTATTTTCCCATTTTATTTTGGCCTTGAATTCATTTGAATCGATAATATTTTATTTTCTAATGATCATTACTGAATAAACTTACACTGAAATTCTGCGCTGTCCTTTATCGCTGCTTTGTTTGAGAAATCGTACATTTTAATGTATTCTGTACCATTTTCATAGTCTTTTACATTTACCATGAAGTCACAATGCATTCTACAGTTGACATACATTCTGCAACCTACTATAGACAAAATACCAGGGTTGTGGTCAATTTATATAGAATGCAGGCAATTCTGTCTGTCACACCCCATTCTGAAGGTAGTATTAAAATCAAACTCTATATTTGTTTGGTTATGATAAGGTACGACGGTCATATAAATCACCTTATTAAGGTATGATTAAGTTTTCCAAATTAGGTATATTTCTTTTTTTTTTAAGGTCTGAGAACATACAAGTGACACTATTGGTGCTGCTGGTGCAATCAATGGTTGGATGTATCTGTATGTCTGTATGTGTTCAGCTGGGGGAGACTGTTGTTGATGGTGCCTTTGGTGGCCTGCATCGCTGACCCACCCTCAGAAGGCCCAGAGCAGGTGTATCTCCAAAACTAGACAAGACACAACACCGTCATCCCGACTGTTACTGTCATGCATTTAGTTGTGTATCAAATGGCTTCAACGTTTATTCAATGTTTATAACACAATTGTGCATGTTGAACAGCAGCTATTCAGTGGGGGAAATATGAATGAGACTAGGTAGCAGTGAGCCACTGCCCTCACTTGTGCTACCAGAGGACATCAGCCTTCTTCCCACCGTACCTTCTCCGCTATGCAATCCGGTTTCCGAGCTGGTCACGGGTGCACCTCAGCCACGCTCAAGGTCCTAAACGATATAACTACCATCGATAAAAAAACAGTACTGTGCAGCCGTCTTCATCGACCTGGTCAAGGCTTTCGACTCTTGTCAATCACCGTATTCTTATCGATCGGCAGACTCAACAGCCTTGGATTCTCTAATGACTGCCTCGCCTGGTTCACTAACTACTTCTCACATAGAGTTCAGCGTGTCAAATCGGAGGGCCTGTTGTCCGGACCTCTGGCAGTCTCTATGGGGGTGCCACAGGGTTCAATTCTCAGGCCGACTCTTCTCTGTATATATCAATGATGTCACTCTTGCTGCGGGTGATTCTTTGATCCACCTCTACGCAGATGACACCATTCTGTATACATCTGGCTCTTCTTTGGACACTGTGTTAATAACAAACCTCCAAACGAGCTTCAATGCCGTTCAACACTCCTTCCGTGGCCGCCAACTGCTCTTAAATGCTAGTAAAACTAAATGCATGCTCTTCAAACGATCGCTGCCCGCGCCCGCCCGCCTAGCGTCACTACTCTGGACGGTTCTGACTTAGAATATGTAGACAACTATAAATACCTATGTGTCTGGCAAGACTGTAAACTCTCCTTCCAGACTCATATTAAGCATCTCCAATCCAAAGTTACATTTAGAATCGGCTTCCTATTTCGCAACAAAGCCTCCTTCCCGCATTCTGCCAAACATACCCTCATAAAACTGACTATCCTGCCGATCCTTGACTCCGATGATGTCATTTACAAATAGCCTCCAACACTCTACTCAGCAAATTGGATCCAGTCTATCACAGTGCCATCCGTTTTGTCACCAATGCCCCATATACTACCCACCATTGCGACCTGTATGCTCTGGTTGGCTGGTCCTCACTACTATTGTATATATTGGCTCCAGGTCATCTATAAGTCTTTGCTAGGTAGAGCTCTGGCCTTATCTCAGCTCAATGGTCTCAATAGCAGCACCCACCCGTAGCACGTGCTCCATAAGGTATATTTCACTTGTCATCCCCAAAGCCAACACCTCTTTGGCTGCCTTTCCTTCCAGTTCTCTGCTGCCAATGACTGGAACGAATTGCAAATATCACTGAAGTTGGAGACATATCTCCCTCAATAACTTCAAGCATTGGCTGTCAGAGCAGCTTATCCATCGCTGCAGCTGTACACAGCCCATCTGTAAATAGCCCACCCAACCAACTACCTACCTCATCCCCATATTTGTTTTTTATTTTTTTCTTCTCTTTTGCACACCAGTATTTCTACTTGCACATCCTCATCTGCACATCTATCACTCCAGTGTTAATTGCTAAATTGTAATTACTTTGCAACTATTGGCCTATTTATTGCCTTACTTCCCTACTTCATTTGCGCACACTGTATATAGATTTTCTCTTGTGTTATTGACTGTACATTTGTTTATTCCATGTGTAACTCTTTGTTGTTGTTTGTGTCACACTGCTTTGCTTTATCTTGGCATGGTCACAGTTGTAAATGAGAACTTTTTCTCAACTGGCCTACCTGGCTAAATAAAGGTGAAATAGAAAAATAAATCAAAAATCAGCATGACTTAATTAAGAAGCCAATAAAGACAGGGAAATTGAATTATCATTGATCTCCACTAGATGGAGCCTGTGGAATGTGCCTACGAGTGTCTAGTTTGTGGTAAGGAGTATTGTGTTGGTCATTCGACAGATTAGTGTCTAAATGAATATTCTATCTATGTATTGGTAGGCCTATTTGGTCGGCATTTTCTCAGCCTCACAAAGCAGTGGTGCCATTTAGACTGCTGGCTGGCGACAATAATGTAAAACTTTGCATGTCGTAGAATAGATGGCCGCCAATAGATGTTTTAGAGTAGCCTATACTGTACAACTGTCTTGTATAGCCCGCCCTACCTGAACGGTATTTTTTTTAAACCTATATTTAACTAGGCAAGTTAGTTAAGAACAAATTCTTATTTTCAATGACGGCCTAGTGGGTTAACTGCCTTGTTCAGGAGCAGAACGACTGATTTTTACCTTGTCAGCTCAGAGATTCCATCTTGCAACCTTTCCCTTACTAGTTTAACGCTCTAACCACTAGGCTACCTGCCGCCCAGGGATTCGATCTTGCAACCTTTCAATTACATGAGCGTCCTCGCGCTCTCTCCCAGCTTGGATGGAAAGTTGTTGTGCATTAAACCAGTCTATTATTAATGCCAAATAATGCAGTCATTACCCCTTAAAATAAATAGCCTACTAGGCAATGTTTTATTATGCATTGTAGCCTAATATCTATACTGTATTTAGCTGATATTTATCAACTGTATATACAAATTACACATCAAATAGCCTAACAATGAGGGAAAAAGTAGTCGGCTTGAGGATCAATTCAGCCACTTGTTGAACTCAGCGGTTTTTTTCTGGCTAATAGCCTACAAAATGGGCTGCAATATTCAAGGTAAATGAAATTCAATTTGAGAGACCTCACAACCACACAACTCATACGCCGGTTCACCAGTATGAACGAAATCGCAAGCAAACAGCTTTTTCTGTTCAAGCCTTCAATATCTGTTGTCCGCTAAAGATGTTCATTTCTTTGCCTCTGCCAATTTATTGCCATCCATGTCCAGACGACCTGTCCCCAGAGCTTCCTATAGGCTACTGGTACAGATGCTGTCTGGGCAGACACACCTCCAGGGCCGGAAATATAGACGGTACATTGAGTGGACCTACCTGTCTCGAGGTGTACATGAGCCTTGAGTGCATTTATGGGGCTTTCACACCGAATAGTTTGGTAGTGGTTTTCCCAAACTGTGGTGAGTTTACTCCCTTAGTTTGATTCGTTTGGACTGTTGTGAATACCGTATCTACACTCGGGAGCGCACTAAACAACGCATCATAGTTTGCTAAAAAAGGGGGGTCTCGGTACGATTCAATTCGTACTGGAAAATAACCAGAAACGCACAGTATTATTAGCTGTTTGACTGCGAGCATTTGATGAAAGCCTATTCACGTCGCAGTTAGAGCAGCTATTGCGCTGTTTCCTCCCTTATGTTCAAATCAAATCCAATTGTATTTGTCATATGCACCGAATACAACCTTACCGTGAAATGCTTACAAGCCCTTAACCAACAATGCACTTTTAAGAAAATAGAGTTAAGAAAATATTTACTAAATAAACTAAAGTAAAAAATATATATAAATAAAAAGTAACACAATAAAATAACAATAATGAGGCTATATACAAGGAGTACCGGTACAGAGTCAATGTTTGGGGTACAGGTTAGTCTAGGTAATTTATACAAGTGCATAGACAATAAACAGCGAGTAGCAGCAGTGTAAAAAAAGGGGGGGAGGGGTGTCAATGCAAATAGTCCGGATGGCCATTTCATTAATTGTTCACTTAATAATATATAATTAAGGGGTGCTTGACTGGCTGCAGGGAAGTCAGAAGCAGGAGAGCAGAACTGGGTATTAACCGGAACAGTTTAATAGTAAAACCAATTGCATCCAGAAATAACAAAATACGGGTACAAACAGAACCCGTCGGGAACCAGTCAATAGTACACAAGCACTTACAACAAACAATTTCACACACAGACATGGGGGAACAGAGGGTTAAATACCAGACACGTAATGAGGGAATGAAAACCAGGTATGTGGGAAAACAAGACAAAACAAATGGAAAATTAAAGGTGGATCCGTGATGGCTAGAAGACCGGTGACATGGACCGCCGAACACTGCCCGAACAAGTAGAGGAACCGACTTCGGCAGAAGTCGTGACAATAATACAGAACATTCACTTTTAAACTTGGCGCTCTGGTACTGCTTCCCGTGCTGTAGCAGAGAGAACAGTCCATGACTGGTTGACTGGAGTCTTTGACCATTTTTTTGGCCTTCCTCTGACACCGCGTAGTATATACTGTAGCTCCTGGATGGCAGGAAGCTTGGCACAAGTGATGTACTGGGCCGTACGCACTATCCTCTGTAGTGCTTTACGGTCGGATGCCGAGCAGTTGCCATACCAGGAGGTGATGCAACCATGCTCTCGATGGTGCAGCTGTAGAACTTTTTGAGGATCTGCGGACCCATGCCAAATTCTATCAGTCTCCTGAGTGGAAAAGGTGTTGTCGTGCCCTCTTCACAATTTTCTTGGTGTGTTTGGACCATGATAGTTTGTTGGTGATGTGGACACCAAGTTTCAAGCCACAAGCATAAACTAGCTCACTGAGGTATAAAAGCAGTGGCTCATTAAGACGACTGACTGAACTGACTCAACTGAATACGTCCGTCCCCCACTCAACTCTAGCTGCGCAACATACATCATAATTTTTTGGGTAGGGGTGTCCATAATTCGTGTCACCTCTTCCTGGTCTGAAAGGAGATATTGTAGGTCCCAGTTGCTTGCACACCACAAACATCCTCTCTATGGAAATCAGATTATCAGAAGGAACAGTGTATTAGTGTAACTTCAAAATGTTGTTGCCTGGATATGATTGCATTGATTGATTAACATGAATCAAGGGAGAACTTGTTTTAATTCATTCATTGAGAATTGTTTTTAGTATTTCAATTATTAATTGATTAAAAATAATGTTTAAACTAGATGGCTATAAGAAACTAATTAAAATGAACAAAATCAACATGGTCTCATATGATAAAATGTGAATGTTTAAAAGGTGAACATTTTTAAATACAGTCATACGGTGTCACACCCTGACCGTGTCACATCCTTTTATTCTCTATGTTTGTTTGGTCAGGGTGTGACTCGGGTGGGAAACTCTATGTTCTTTGTTTATATGTTTTGGCAGGGTATGGTTCTCAATCAGGGACAGCTGTCTATCATTGTCTCTGATTGGGAATCATACTTAGGCAGCCTTTTTTTATTTTTGTATTTGTGTGTATTTGTCTTTGTTAGTGGCATTATAGCCTATGTAAGCTTCACGGTCGTTTCCTTGTTCTTTGTTTTGTTGGCGACATTTACCAATAAAATAAATGTACGCTCACCACGCTGCACCTTGGTCCAGTAATTTTCAAGACGACGTTCGTGATATACGGTTTTACTTTACAGAAAGGCCATGTTTGTAAAAAATGAATTATTGTCTTCCATGTCGATGAGTATACCAGTCAAATTTCCATGGTGTATGTTTCTACGTCTGTTCTACTTATTCTATTTCTATGTCCCAGACGGTTCTGAGAGCCACTTACCAAACAGAGCCACAGAGAATCCCTCCATGACGCAGTCGGTTCTGTCCAAGGGAGAAGTACCCCAGAGCGTTGTTGACCACAGACAGAATCCCGCCGGTCAGCACTGTCCCCAGGTCAGCGACGGCCATGTTGACCAGGGCATAGTTCAGAGACTGCCTCAGCTGCTTGTTAATCAGCAACAACACAATCACCGTGGAGTTCAACACGATGGGCAGTATGGTGAACATCACTATGACGACAGAGGGAAGGTTGAAGCCAGCGCGATGCAGGAGCTCCTCGCCCTCGGGGGGAGAGAGGCTGGGAGCTGCATCATGGGTAGGCTATGGAATGACCAAGAACACACACACTCTCCAACACCTTTTCCAGGCTGGTACAATCTCTTAGTGGTGATAATGTAACAGACCCACTTCTCCACAGGTCTCATACACTCTCTTATTGTTTATAGAATCCCACACCACTCAATCTAAGGGTATTTTGTATTTTATTTTACAGCTCAAGGACAGAACTACATAAATTTATAGACTGAGACACGGAGAGAGGCGTCTCTATCGGATATTAGGTGTTCTAAGTCGTGCGGTGTAATATCCCACAGATCCGGATTTAGCAAAGAGTAATTCCCTCAGTCGGAGATCCTTTATCCCGCTCTGCTACTGATTGTAGAACAAGTTGGCTCTCAGGAACTGCAAGTACCCTCACAGGAATGCGTGCATTACATGACTCCAGTCAATGTGATGGGAATTGTATTCTTCCCCTGATCCCCTTTCTTTCTCTGACACCCTTGATTAAAAAGTTTGTGCTGCTCCAGATAGGGGCCATCTGGAAAATGTCTGATCACCTACGCTTTTGTGCTGTCCCTGCCCTGCTGTCACAACAGTGTTAATTGACAAAGCACTCATGAATGAAACACACACGCACACACACACACACACACACTGTCAGCGATTGGGTGCAGAGTGAAAGCGGAGTCAGGCGCAGGAGACAGGTATAGAGTAATCCAACTGAGTTTACTCAAAGAATAAAGCAAAATTCCAAAAATGGAACATACAACAAAACTCAAACACAACCACAACCACTAACGACATAAACAATCACGGACAGAACAGAAATGTATGTCAGATGGTTAAATAGGGAATGTAATGACTGGAATGGAATGTAAAACAGGTGTGTATGTAATCAGACAAAACTAAACAAAACAGAAAAATGGATCGGTAGTGACTAGAAAGCCGGTGACGTCGACCGCCGAACACCACCCGAACAAGGAGAAGGGCCGACTTCGGCGGAAGTCGTGACACACACACTCACGGGGGTCAGTGAAAGTTGAAAGTGTCAGCCTCAGACTAAGAGGTGTGTGAGTGAGAAAGGGGAACAAAAGGTCACTATTCTCTCCTGATTGATCTGACCTGTCCAGACTTCCTTACTTATCTAGAACAGAGCTGTGTGTGTGTTACTATTCAGTGTATTTACTTTCTGTAACAATTTTCATAAGATAATGTGTGTTTTATCTATTACGCTTTTTATTATTTTGTCTTATGATAACCTTGGACTCTAATTTGAATTTAGATGAAGCAGGGAGAATGTTCGAGATTGATGTCGAAATTGGATGTATATCCATGTCGAGAAACTACTTCAAAATCGGCCACTAGGGGCAACAGTGAGCACTATTACCATCAAGTAGGCTTGGGTTTTGCTAGGGTGTTGTGGACTGGGTGGCGGATGGTCAGAATCCCATGACTCTGGATCAGAATTAGTTTGAACCCTACCCCAACCTTAACTCTTACCTTCACCATTTGGAATCAATGCCTTAACTTAAACCCTTTACTTCGAAATGTGACGTTTGGAGAAATGGAATGATATAGAGCAGCAGGAGCAACAAAAACACTTTGAAATGTGTATTTTGGAGAACTTGGATCAACGTCTAATTCTGCAGTGAGACTGTGAGAGCTTGTTGAGATTAAGAATTATTTATTTTTTAATTCACATTTTTCAGGGGGTGCTTCAGCACCCTTAGCACCCTTATCTGCGGTGGCTATGGTTGTCAGAACAATCCTCATTGTAAGAAGATAGATATGATACCTTTAAAGTAGACTACACATCAATAAAGGGTATTTGACTGTGACTGGATGGTTAGAGTTGGTTTGCAAGAAAGAAACAAACATAGGGATATAGGGTGGGTCCCTATTCCCTATCGTGCACTAGTTTTGACCAGGACCCATAGGGCTGTGGTCAAAAGCAGTGCACTATATAGGGAATATGGTGCCATTTAGGAAGCATCCATATAGGGTACAAGACTATTCAGAATTGGACACGACTGGCTGTGTGGTAGAGACACTTCCTGAGCCATATAAAATTTCTCGCTTTGCAATGACTTGCGCGAAAATCAGCACCTGGGACAGCGCCTCCAGTAACTACACTGAAATCAGACCCATGGACAGTTCCGTTGATGGCGGCAGCTCATTAATGGCGAGGCTGTTTCTACATGGGTTTACAGTACTCTACATTATTGAAGTATAATATAGGGGGGAATTAATAAAGAGAGCTATTCAATGCCGTGCTCTTATACGAGTTTAACCGGCTATATCTATCCTATCTGTTGCCAATAGTTGATTTTATTGGAACAAAATCCCTCTCACTGAATAGGCCTATGTGGCGCCGGTCTTGAGTGCAACTCGGATAAAGTGTCGCGGAACGCGGGGCAAACTTTTTATTTGAAGTCGATAGTTAATTAAAAGCAGAGACTCTCCTCGCACTAGATGTGATTGCGGCCCCGACAGAGGAGAGGCTGTGACCGCGTGCCGTAGCGGTTGATATTGTCCATCATCATGAGCCTTATCTGCACGTTCCCAGCCTGGCAGAGGCTCCTCGCGCCTTTGATGTACGACGTAATTACCAAGCTAATAATGGCCTAGCGCCGAAACGCTGCATGCGTGGCGGGAAATCCATCCGCCTTGACATCATTATCACGTTTAGAAAGAGGACCTCTCGAGTACTTCAGAAAGGAGAGGGTTCTGTTTGATACACAAAGTGGCCAATGACATAACTGTGAGCGCAAATTTAGTTTTAAAAGCAGTGTTGGACAATGTGACCTAAGAGGACATCCTCATAGAGGACAGTTTGGTAATTGACCAGTGAAAAATATGGGCTATCTTCCATATTATGGGCTAGCCCACTCCCAACATTAACTCTAATATGCATTTAGTCTTGCTGACTGAAACAATTTGTAATGGGAATTCACATAGGCCTATGCACTGCAGTGTATGGCATTGTGGCTATAGCCCACCTAAAACATGCACTTAATGCTGAGTCTCTTAGGTTATCTGTAAGTAATCAAAACTTGTCATGAAAACAATTTCATGAAAAATCGCTTAAAATGTGGAGCCTGCGCATTAGGTCAAAGTAAGAGCGGAATACCACTAGGCCACTTTATCAATGTCTTGACATACACATCGATCTTTGATTAGCCTAATAAACGCTTAATCAGTCATGTCGATTTAATGGAAGGTGTTCATATTGCATGGTTCTATCGTTTCATCCACTACCGACTTGAAAGACAACGAGCGGTAGCCCAGGCGGTGCAATCTGCCTCAAACAGCAAAGTAACGTCTAAAACACTCCAGGAAGCAAAAAGCAGGTCAAAGCTATTTTGAGTCAAATTCACATCTGGAAGACTGTAGGAAGAAAATGCTATCTAGGCCGAGAACTCTCATGCTTATTCAGAATGTATGCGCCATAGGAATAGATTTAGTTTCTGCGGTAATGTTCTCGGTACTGTGGTCCCTCCTCGAAGCGCGAGTGTCGATCCGTCACGCTGCACTGCCTTGAATGAACCCGTCGAATCCCCCTGTGATGCACGCGCGCGCTCCCGCGTGAAAGTTTCGTGTTTTACCTCTTCACCTTTTCACCTTCTTTCCGGGGTTCTTACAGCAAGTGATGCGGCTAGGTTACCCCCCACACACACATTCGTCCTTTTCGCTCATGCTCTCTCGCGCCCTGCTTCGCGCTCTTTGCTCTACCTGCAACACCTCGTTTTACTCCCCCAGTGTTCCCTGGGATAGCAGTTGAGGTGGTTTTCAGATTGAGCTCCGCAAATCTGGGAAAATCCCCACGAGAGAATATCGTCATTTGCTTGAGAGACGATAACAGCAATTGTAATGTTTTCCAGAAATGGAGGCTTGACTTGAGTCTCTTGCTGTCCCTTCCTGTACCGACGTTCATTGTTCAACCATCTCCTTCAGCACGCGGGTCCCTTCAGGAGTGACAACTGGCACCTTGGACGCGGGACTGGCGCGAGGGAGGCGGCACGAATGTGCGGGGTCTGTATGTGCTGCTTTTCGCGCTGAGTGCGTTTTCGGGACTAGTAAAAGAAGAGCTTGCGCGTGCCATTGTACCGGGTTCGGTTGTCGGGAAGACTCGTGAAGATGCTGTGGAATTGGAGGATCCTCTTTCCACACGTGTGCTGCGCCAGCTTCCTTCTGTCCTGGATTATGCTGGGCACGGTGGTAGAGGTGATGGGGTCCCAGCCAGGGATTCCTCTCTCAGTGTGAGTGGAAGGTTTCATATTCATATTTTACAACCTTTCAGGTACTCAGTAAGTCACACCTCTGCATATTGTTGAGTTTTTCAGCTTCTAGATTACCTGAAGTGTGTAAGTAGTGGACTTGTTATATAAACAAATGTAAACAAGCAGCATGTAATGACATTGTAACAACAACAAGCATAATAATAATAATAATAATAATAATGTATGTTTGTAAATTATTTATTAGTGTTGGTGTCCAAATAAATGCATTTAAAAAATGGGCGTACTCTTTACCCTATAATATCTGGCATGATAAAAATAATAGCTCAAATCAACACATGGATAATAAGTACACACCATTTAAATGTAGCCTACAGATGTCTTTATTTTAAACAGAGTGTTGTCTTTGATACACATATGTCTAAAATCGCTGCTATACACAATACTGCACTTGCCATTTTCATGTTCCAGGTTAAGCCTGACTGCATTGAGACACCACAGTCTGAAACAGTCTAAAGGCTACTTGGGAAGACTTGAGCAACATTTTGCATCAACTTTCTCCACATAAATTATCAGTTTATAGCACGTCAATACGCACCAAATAAACATTAGCAAACAGCTACATTGAATGAAGTACTTGTCTACAATGTAGAGCATTTGCCTTATTGTTGGTGGACTCGGTCCTCTCAGCTCAAACTCCACACGCTCCAACAATGTATTTCTTATATGAGGGTCTTGTGGTTTTTCGAGAACAGGAGTATCTTCAAGAACATAGTTTATCCTCAGCCATATGACACACAGACAATAGATATCCATGGATCTATGATTTTATCTAGATATCCATGGATCTATGATTTTATCTAGATATCCATGGATCTATGATTTTATCTAGATATCCATGGATGTATGATTTCATGCGTAGAGATTTGTTTTGAAATGTCTTACTGACATAATGTGTGTGATCTCACCAAGTCAACTATTTTCACCTGTTAAAATACCAAAATATCACAATGTAGAAATGTTCTGTTCGCTTCCAGGGTGAAGTTATGGGCCTCAGCGTTTGGTGGAGAAATTAAATCAATTTCTGCAAAATACTCTGGATCCCAGCTGCTGCAGAAGGTATCTCTTTCTTCCCTCAATCTTCCTTATACTCATTCCTGCCCACACACACACACACATTTTCACGTTATGGTGAGCTCATGCACACACGCACGCAAGCTCGCACGCACACACACACACACGCACGCACGCACGCACGCACACACACACACACACACACACACACACACACACACACACACACACACACACACACACACACACACACACACACACACACACACACACACACACACACACACACACACACACACACACACACACACACACACACACACACCACACACTGTACGCTGTAATGCTGCATACTCCTTTAATGACTGCTGATACAATTCTGTGTCCCAGTTAAATATGGATGTTGGGTCAGAAAGGACTCAGGTGTGTTGTACAGAGGCCCGTGTGTGTGTGTGTGTGTGTGTGTGTGTGTGTGTGTGTGTGTGTGTGTGTGTGTGTGTGTGTGTGTGTGTGTGTGTGTGTGTGTGTGTGTGTGTGTGTGTGTGTGTGTGTGTGTGTGTGTGTGTGTGTGTGTGTGTGTGTGTGTGTGTGTGTGTGTGTGTGTGTGTGTGTGTGTGTGTGTACTGGACATGGCCCATTAACCACAGCACTGTTTCTTCTCTAATCTCATTTCCAGTTCACTCTCTGGAGTCAAGAGTTTCAACCCCAGGATATGAATGGGGCAAGGAGACACATTTAATACAAGTGTGTGGAGTGGAATAGGCTGGGATGGGTTGGAGTCAATAGGTGGGGTTCAGAGAGAGAGAGAGGGGGGGGGGGCAATAGCGGGATCAAGAGAGAGAAAGAGATAAAGAGAGATGGGTTTGGAGGCGATAGGTGGGGTTATGAGAGTGAGGGGGGGGGGGGGGGGATAGAGGGAACAAGAGAGAGAGAGAGAGATAAAGAGAGATGGGTTTGCAGAAAACCCCCTAAGTGAAAGTAAATGACCACTTGGGGGCAGATGTGGGCTCTCCAGTGTGAAAAGAGGTACTGTTGTGTACACTACAGCACCTGTCATCCAAGTGGAGGCAATGCATGCTGGTCAGTGTTGAAAGTTTCCAGTAGCTTTCCCAAAATGCCCAGTTTTTCAGGAATCTCAATTGGAAGATTAAAGGAAATAAGCAGGAAATTGTGAATCTTCCAATCAGGATTTCTGGAAAATCTGTGAATCTTCAAAAATGAACCAGAATTTTGAAACCATAATGCGGGAGTCAGGGCTCTGGCTGGGCCTGTGTGTGTCTCACAGTACTTCAGGGAGGGCAAACTCTTTTAACAATAAGATGTGTTCCTTGGAGTTTCCAATGGCAATCTATTGTTTCTGTGTTTGTAATGTTGATAGGTTACGTTAAAAGAAAAGCATGTGTGTTCTCTTGGCAATGTGGTCAGTGTTATTGGCATTATGGAGTCTGAGCACTATGTACAGCACCTTCAGAAAGTCTTCACACCCCTGGACTTATTACACATGTGGTTGTGTTACAGCCTGAATTCAAAATGGATTTAATCTCTTGTTTTTCTCACCCGTCTACAGACAATAACCCGTAATGAAAAATAGAAAACGTGATTTTTTAAAATTGTTGCAAATGTATTGAAAATGAAATACGGAAATATCTCATTTGCGTAAGTATTCACACCCTTGAGTCAATGCTTTGTAGAAGCACCATTGGCTGCGATTACAGCTGTGATTCTTTCTGGGTAAGTCTCTAAGAGCTTTGGAGACCTGTAATTGTACAATATTTGCCCAATATTCTAATTCAAAATTTTTCAAGCTCTGTCAAGTTGATTGTTGATCATCGCTAGACAGGCATTTTCATGTCTTGCAATATATTTTCAAGATGATTTTAAGTCAAAACTGTAACTATGCCACTCAGGAACATTCAATATCATCTTGGTAAGCAACTGTTTTTTAAGTTGGTGTCCTGCTGAAAGGTGAATTCGTCTCCCAGTGTCTGTTGGAAAGCAGACTGTACGAATCATGCACAAATCAAGTTTTCCTCTAGGATTTTTGCCTGTGCTTATAGTTGTATACCGTTTCTTTTTATCCTGAAAGATTCCTTAGGCCTTGTCGATAACAAGCATACACATAACATGATTCAGCCACCCTCATGCTTGAAAATATGAAGAATGGTACTCAGTGATGTGATGTGTTGGATTTTCCTCAAATATAATGCTTTGTGTTCAGGACAAAAAGTTAATTTCTTTGCCACATTTTTTGCAAAATAGTTGTGGCAAAAAGGATGCATGTTTTGGAATATTTTGTACTCTGTACAGGCTTCCTTCTTTTCATTCTGTAATTTAAGTTAGTCTTGTGGAGTAACTACAATGTGGTTGATCAGTTTTCTCAGTTTTCTCAAATCACAACTATTAAACTCTTAACGGTTTTAAAATGGATTGGCTGAATACCCAGGGCGCCAGGTGGTTGGAGTTGTCGACCAAGCAGCTTGACAGTGATATGATGCCAAGTTTTTGAACTAGCGGTAGTTTCTTTGAGAAGATATATGAAGCCATCTGAGCATTTGAACAACAGCACAAATACACCTGTTTCACTTTTGCATGTCAAAAACCGAATGACCCCTGCTGCACATGCTGCCACTGTTTTGAACAGATTAGAGCAGCCAGTTCACGAATGAACGAGTGCACCAGGGAAAACGCAATACGAACGCAGATGCAATAAGTGAAAACACATGATCTAAAAGGGGATAGACAGCTAACATAATGTCACAACGCATGATGCGCTAGCCAGTTTACGTTCATTCTGAAATAGCTTCATATTTCCAAGTTAGTCAGATATGAGTTAAGAAAGACTTGAAATTGGCAGGGGAGCTAACAAGCAAGCTTAATAAAGGTACATAACTGATTAATTTTAACCCCAGAAATTGACCAAACTATTTCTCAATGTTTCTCAAAAATTACTGTAGCTGGCTAATTAATTTGATCGTGCTTTGTAATACACCCGGTTTTATGCTGTTTTAGTCCACACATGCCGCCCTGTCACCTACAGTAGAACCTGACAAACAACATCGGGGGAAACAATAAAATTGGTTGTGCTTTTTTGTCCCACCACATCTTCAATGAGAATGTTCTAGTTAGTATATCCCTCTGTCCTTCCACTCTTGCTGGATGTAGTTGTCCAGTTTACCATGACTGTTAGGATGATTTATTTACAAGTGAATTACAACTTGTACCTGATGGAGCAGATCTAGTCAGGTGCGGAAGTAAGCCATCTGGCGCGAGAGACTCATTGGGAGGAGACTAGAGCAGACCCAGAAGATCTGACTGAATGCACATTTGAGCGCCCCAGGACGGTCCATTTATTTGGTGCTGCTATAATTCATACTATGAAATCCTGCGATTTGAAATCCTGCGATATGAAATCCTGCGATTTCATTGGGGCAGTTCCCCTTCATAGCAAATAGCTGGCAACACAATCCAAGCAATGTTCGCATTAGTTATATAATCTAGATTTTTGTATGAAAATATTGTGTATTTATTTTGACTAATCAAAAGTTTTTAACTTTTTTATTTTTTTACCAATCACAAGTGGGGCCCCGCCCCTAACACTCTAACGGGCGAGCCGCCACTGGTGAAATCCCTGAGCAGTTTCATTCCTCTCCTGCAACTGAGTTCGGAAGGACGCTTGTATCTTTGTAGTGACCGGGTGTATCGATACACCATCCAAAGCCTAATCAATAACTTCACCATGTTCGAAGGGATATTCAGCATCTGCATGCTTTTTTTTTACACATCTTCCAATTGGTGCCCTTCTTTGCGAGGCTTTGAAAAACTTCCCTGGTCTTTGTGATTGAATCTGCGCTTGAAATTCACTACTCGATTGAGGGACCTTACAGATAATTGTATGTGTGTGGTACAGAGACGTGGTAGTTATTCAAAAATCATATTAACTACTATTATTGAACACGGAAGGAGTCCATGTGATTTGTTAACCCCTTTTTTACTCCTGTACTTATTTACACTTGCCATAACAAAGGTGTTGAATGCTTATTCACTCAAGACATTTCAGCTTTACAATTTTTTTATTCATTTCTACATTTTTTCTATAAACAAAATTCCACTTTGACATTATAGGGTATTGTGTGACACAAAATCTCAATTGAATCTATTTTAAATTCAGGCTGTAACACAACAAAATGTGTAAAAAGTAAAGAGATGTGAATACTTTCTGAAGACACTTTATACTGTAGTATACACACAGGATTAGAACTGGGCATTAATGTGTACACTTGATCAGAAAGTCTGGGTTAAGTACGCAGACAGATTGAATTGGAACTCTGCCCTATGTGCATACACCTGGATGTAGATAATCATTTTATTCCTACAGATTTTTATGCTCAATTACCTTCAATTGCGCTATTAATGAAACAGTGAAATGAATTGTAATTCTATTATTCCAGACCTGCAGGGGTTTAAAAATGAGTTGGATTGAAGCCAGAAATAGTGGATTACCGGAGACAGATGAAAACATGGGTCGTATTCATTATTGCACACCGTAATAAACCGTAGCAAACAGTTTTGCAATGGAAAACGTCTTGCAATGAAATTAACAGTTATCTTATTGGACAAGTTCAGATAGTCCCTTCCTGTTTCAGTCCGTTTTCTTCCATTTGGTTTCTAGTTGATACGACCCTGATCTGTTACATTCATACAGTGCATACTGCATACTGTATACTGCTGGTGAGATATGTTGTGTGATTGTGTGTGATTGTGTGTGAACTCAGTGGTGATAAATGCGAGGAGATAAATATCCCCATCCAACTCCATTCATCAGCCTCACTGCATGTGTGTGATAAGGAGGAGCTCAGCTCAGCACCAGGCTACTGCTGCAATTCTATTACCATTAACACTGCTAGCGCTAGCAATGTACACACTTCTGTAGCAAGATATGGGTGGTGTGTGTGTGTGTGTGTGTGTGTGTGTGTGTGTGTGTGTGTGTGTGTGTGTGTGTGTGTGTGTGTGTGTGTGTGTGTGTGTGTGTGTGTGTGTGTGTGTGTGTGTGTGTGTGTGTTGGATGAGCGTGTGCTTCCGAGATTTAAAAATAAAATAAAAATACACCCAACATTTCCCTACTATTTTAACTGCGTAACATCCACAGCTGATTCTCTGTTGACTTGTGTGAGAACAGAACACTGAAGTCAAATGTCCCCGGCAGTTGTTTTCCTTTCTGCCTATGTAAGCACTTTCCTCATGTTCTGGTTCAAGGAAGCGTGACTGGTTCAGAACACATTACATCCAATCAGCAGGCCTCTTCCTCTCTTAGCAGCCAGTGAGGGAGATGGAGAGAGAAACGTCTCAATGGTAAGGGCTGATCATTAAGGATGATCATTGGGTGCTTTATGGGGAATTAGCATTTTTTCACACAGGGCTGAGCTGCTGTGTGGGCAACAGAACAGGACTATAGACACAGAATGGAGACACTGTGGTGTGTGTGTGTGTGTGTGTGTGTGTGTGTGTGTGTGTGTGTGTGTGTGTGTGTGTGTGTGTGTGTGTGTGTGTGTGTGTGTGTGTGTGTGTGTGTGTGTGTGTGTGTGTGTGTGTGTGTTTTGACTCCTCAGGCTTGGGTTCATTCAGGCCTCATCTACACATAAGTCATTACCTTAATCAATAATCATACTCAGTTCTATTGATGGATGGGGTTTAACCTCGCCCTGATGACTGGAGGTGGGGGGTGCTGAGGCAGGGAGGACAGGCGTGAAATGAACTGTTTTGCTCCACTGCCTGCACACACTCTTCCTTTCCCTAGGTAATTTGTTGCCTCATGTACTAGGATTTGTGTGTGTGTGTGATGTGTTTCTTTCTTTGAATGTGTATCTTTGGAATATATACTGTATATATGTGTGTGTGTGTGTGTGTGTGTGTGTGTGTGTGTGTGTGTGTGTGTGTGTGTGTGTGTGTGTGTGTGTGTGTGTGTGTGTGTGTGTGTGTGTGTGTGTGTGTGTGTGTGTGTGTGTGTGTGTGTGTGTGTGTGTGTGTGTGTGTGTGTGTGTGTGTGGTGAGAGACGTGCAGGTTATACTGTGATTATTATTTTGTGTGTGTACCTTTTTTAAATGTTCTGTTCTATTCTCTTTGTGTGTTCTGCTGGGCTTTGTTCTGTCCCAGTGCAGGTGCAGTGTATCCTGCAGACTCAGCATTGTGTGAAGTCTAGTTCATTATCCAGAACCTCCCAAGCCTGACATGTTATTATCTTTCTCCTGTGCTTTGACTTCATTTCAATTACCCTCCAACCGTGCATGGCCTTCACTCCCAGGCCACCCAGCAGCCAATCAGAGACAGAGCCACAGCTTGTCAACCAATTACTGAGACAAGATAACCTATCAATCAATTCAATGAAACAGGATCCATCTTATCAGCCAATCATCTGAGACTGGGTCTTGCAAGCCACTCTCTGAGATGTAGTACCCCACTGGACACAGACGTCAATTCAACGTTGGTTTAACGTAATTTTATTGAAATGAAACAACGTTCCTTAAACCGGTTTGTGCACAGTGGGAAGGCTTTTTCTTCATCAGATGTGACGTGTGTGTTTGTGTGTGTGTGTGTGTGTGTGTGTGCAACCTTCTCTGTTACTAAAACAAAGGGCACATTGGCTTACCCCCCCTCATTGACATGAGATGTACAGTATGTACTTGTGATTCTCACACACACATTTTACCATTGACACCCTGTATTTTACCTTTATTTAACTAGGCAAGTCAGTTAAGAACAAATTCTTATTTTCAATGACGGCCTAGGAGTGGGTTAACTGCCTGTTCAGGGGCAGAACGACAGATTTGTTCCTTGTCAGGTCAGGGATTCGATGATGCAACCTTTCGGTTACTGGCCCAACGCTCTAACCACTAGGCTACCTGCCGCCCCGTATCCTGTGCACGTGACCAATAAACTTTGAGATCAGTTGCTTTGAGTTATTGTAACATGTTCACATTTTGTTCACATTTTGTTCACATCTATCAGTGAAATAAATGACATAGCCTAGAAGCCTCCGTTTGTAATAGTAGTATGTGAATTGTGCACAAACATAAGATGATTGATTATTCGTTCAGTATCAAAATATTAGAGAGTTAAAACATGTATTTTTTTCTCTCTGTCATTTACAGAAATATAAAGAATTTGAGAAGTCCGTCCGAGTGGAAGAAATTGATGGCATGAAAGTGGTCAAAACTCTCGCAAAGAAGATGGAGGAAATGTTCCGGATGAAAAAGGAGGCCATGCGGGTATGTACTGTCGCATATCTGTCCTTTTATCTATCATCCACGTGCTTTTTGCGATGTTTTCTGGAAGTAGACCTAATGTAGACTACTGAGAGTAGGAGACTTAAAAGTAATTCAGAAAAATATCGGACATTCTGTTATTTCTCAGCCTCAGCTGCAGACATGCACCGCAAGCAGGTTAAGAAAATATCTAGATTTAGGCTATATAAAATGATCAACAGATTATCTAGATGTATTGTTATTATTATTATGATTATTATCACGTTTTGTATCGTTGGCATTTTTTTGTTACAGGCCTATCAATGATCATGAAGCTGTTATAACCAATTGTAAGCATATTTCAGTGGTCAGACATGTATTTTTCGTTTTTCCTCCTCACACTTTCTGCTTTGTGGGTATTTCTATTCATAACACGGGTTTAAATTACACTAGTGTTGCATTTTATCCAGCGGCGGTATGCTATTTACTACAAGACATTCTCCTGAGACAGATATATAGCCGTTGGAAATGTATATTGGGCTTGAGAGGAGAGGTGCAAGTAGCCTATTTTAATAGTTAACCCCAGTTGAGTGGTGTGAGATGATAGCGTTTATCTCGCACAGCCAGATTTCCCCGCGCCGGGCTGTATTACTTGCATGGTTGTAATTCTACATAGTGTGCCCATTGCCTTTATCATTCTCTAGGCCTATTTATTAGGCAGAATTTCAATCTATGTGTTACAGTGCTGCAAATTGGACTAATGCTTTCTGTGTAAACACATTCATTATTTGAATGTAGCCCAGGCTACTAAATTGCTTGGACATATTTAAAATGATTGGAGGCCTATATTCATCGGATGAAAATTATACAAACATATTTTTTATAATATGAAAAAATGTTGGCAGCAGTCGAGATGTTATATCCAGTTAGAGAAATTCCAATGGTCACCAACTGACACATTACCAGCGTCGTGGCGTAGCCTATTCGAAATGAAAATTAAACAATTACGATGTAATTTGTCTTTATGATATTGACCTAGTCCTTGCGAGCCGTGCGTGTTTGATTTAAGAAGTAGGCTACCTGTTTTGAAATTGCCTTTCGGCAGTAAGACTAATTTGATATGGTTTGAAAGACCACCCAATAGCATATGTTGGCATCTTGTCATTTGCACACAAAAAATATAACCTAGGCCTGGAGAAACATTTGTTTGCATTTAGCGGCTTGAGGTTTCCTATTTATTTCATTATGCCTGTATTGCTGACGACACCATCTAAGACTGAAACGCAACGGTATGAAAATAAATTAAGTTTAACTGTCACAAAAGTGTTTACGCCATGCCGCCATTTTCTGTTTGCGTTGCAGCTATTTTGATGTGCTGGACAGTTATTAATGACCTGTTCCAGAACCGCGACGATGACTGTGGTGTTCACCCGGCATTTCCTCAAGCAGGCAAGCACATTTCAAGGAGGCTATATAAGGTTTTGCGTGTTATGGGATCCGGTTCTACGCTGGGCCATATGGCAATCAAGCATCTCACTGAACGCACGACTTTCCGTGGGTGCCTTTCGAGGCAGAAATATAGACCTCGGCCTACAGTAGCCTACGTGAATGGGAAAATCTTATCACAGAAAAATATTACAGAATATAGGCCTATTGCTACAAGTTTCATGTTGTTTCCAACAGCAAGGGGGTCTTTCGTTTGAGGCAGGTTATTGATATAACTGTGTTGAAGAAACCTTATCCTGGGAGGGTAGCATCAGGAATATCATTTAAAGTGGATTAAGAATATATCCATCGACCGAAGAGCATGAGCATCACTAAATAGCATCAACATATCGCTATAATTATTCACAAATAGCCTGTTGACGAGGGAGTGGCGACTGTTTCGGGTTAAACTGCTATTAGAAAAACACAACTGTATATTCAGCACCATGGTCAGCGTCCACTGACACACCACAATGGCCTCATACAATATCACAATATACTGTAACTGCACCGTTAGCAATAATGGGGTACTTCACCTTATGACAAGTCCTGAATGCATTTTCACACTCAAGGAACGTTGGTTTGTCTTCTCAGGTGTCACGAAGCATAAATGTAAATAGGACACTGATGTGAAAAGTAATACAACACAGCAAATTGTCTAGCCATTAGTTTTCAGAAATATCGAAATGTGGAAAAATATATAGAATAGTGCAAGACATGGAAGGGAGACTGGACTAGAGCAGGCTTATGTCTCTGTGCTCCAAACAGCCAGGCAGGCAGCCATGCAGCCAGGACCATTCCTTATCCCTCAGCTCTCTGGCCCTCTGTTACAGCAGATTTAATGTCTCCCTGCAGAAGGCTGGTGGGAACTAGAAGCTACTGAGACGGTCTGACATTGTCGGGGGTCAAATAACTCTTGGACATGGGTGATGACTTTGAGTTGAGCTGGTGTGCTTATGCTTCCCCTCTGTGCCCCTTCCCTTATCTCCACTCCTCCCCTATCTCTCCCTTCTTCAGCGGCTGGTGGAGGCAGCAGAGGAGGCCCATCTACAGCACGAGGAGGACCCAGAGCTGCAGGTAAGACGGATGGGAGGGGGGGGGGGGGGGGTGCAAGTTATAGCAAGGTGAGAGAAGGGGTTAAGGACAGTATAGTGTCTGCTGGCATTGACAGTCATTCGCATGAATACCCTGTCACAGTGATGATAAATGACGCATTTTAATAAGCAAACACTGCATACATTGACGAACGCCATACCAAACTGCGGCTGTCATAACTCACTGATTATTTGAAAGCGTAATCATCATTTATAAGTAGCCTGTTGAAGAGGGAGTGGCGACAGTTCCAGTAAACTGCTGTTGGGAAAAACACAAGCCAAATATTCAAGTTCAGCGCCCACTGACAAACCACAATGGACTCATATTATATCATAATGTTCTGTAACTGCACCATTAGCAATAATGGGGTACTTCTTCTTTTGACAAGTCCGAAATGCAATTTCACACTCAAGGAACATTTTTTTTTTTTTTTGTCTTCTAACGAAGCATAGTGATATAAATTGTACACTGATATGAGACGTAATGCTGCACAAACAAATTATTGGATTGTCATGCTACGAAAATCCAGCTGTCTTCGGGATATGCTCACTTCATACAGGAAATGTTCATACATTCATACATACTCGTACATTTGTGGAATTTGAGAGAATTGAATATTCCCATTGTGTGTGCTGCGGCATCTGTTCAGGTGTGGTTTCCAACTTCTCATGCAGGTGTATTGTACAGCTCGTCATAGGCCATTGTGCTCTTTAAAGGACAGTACAGCTGTTATCACTGGCTTCTTTTCCCTTTTCCTTGGCGCAGTGAGCCTCCTCTTCCTATGCGGTGGGATTGCAGTAATTCTGTAACACTGAGAATGTACAGGAAGGACCCTGCTTGCCTCCCTCTGTCTCTCTATCCCCCCCCCCCCTCTCCCTCTTCCCAGTAGACAAAGATTAATGCAACTCTTATGCACAGTGCATTGTTCCACATTTCCTCCTGAAGATTAGAAACTCACTCGGGCAACAAAAACACTTTGAAATATTGGCGCCACACTTCCCAGTTAATAGACGCATTTGCGTTATGAATACTTTGTGATCACCCCATGGTTTGCAGGGTTTGTTTCGCTGGTGATTATATGAACGCATTGGAAGAAGGTCGAGCAGGTCATTATTACCATTATAGGACCACATTTCCTTCTCCATATTTCCATGTTATTATTCTTCATTACTCTGCACTTATTCCAGTTTGGGGTTAACACTCTGATTACATGTGTCCAGATGATTATGTATGTTCCTTGCTCTGGTGATATATGTATGTACACAACGTTATTGTATTGTTTTATGATTTAATAGCATATTGTCATTGGGAATATGGTTTCCTGTTTTTTTTTTTTATGGGTGTTATATTTAGGCTACACATACGCTGTATGTGTATGCCTACACGTTTACAATAAGCTACACATGCTTACACAAGCTTTGTAACACATTTTCACAGCTTTTGAAAGCTGTTACTGATTGTTTAGCTGACATTTTAGTGCGTACTTAACAGGGCCACTATTTTAGATAAGCATTGTTTGGTGTTATTTGAAATGGTGACCAAATTCATCCCTTTGTTAACGCTATATGAGATGCAACCTATTGGCGAATAACGTGCATCGATCTCTCACGTGGTTATTATTACGTCAAAACATGTACTTTCGTTATTTCCTTTAGGCTCTATTCAGGCTACTTATTTTACAGTGAACTTGCTGCAACTTCATGCCCGCATGTTCATTGTAGAAATCCTAACGCTTATTATTCATTGTAAATATCTAGTGTAGGCTACCCCGCAGCTCCACGTCTCTCTAGAAAACTGTCGTAAAAGATATAGCATAGCCTGCTTTGAACTGCAAAACAAGGTCTGATGTGTATTTATTATCAGCAAAGTAGCCAGACTATTTTAAAGCCCCATAAACGTCTACGGCTTACAAAACACGTATCTCTTATTCAACAATTAAACCTACATTGCAGAGAGACATCTAACATAAAATGACACAACAGTAAAAATACATTATTATTTTGTGGGATCTGTTATCGATAACCTAGGGGCTACTGAGCGGATACAGTGGTTGAGAGAGTTCACATAGCAGGTATACCATGTTGTCACCTGCACGTCCTTAAACCCTGTCTGTAAAACCTAACACGGGTCAATGTAAAACGAGACAATAGTGAATTCGGGAAATGGTGCGTGAAAAATGCACGGTGTCAGAAAACGGCAATAGGTTGATGAAATGACGCGTCACAGAGTTTGATGTTTTAAAATGATCTAATGTCCTTAACGCTGTTTTTTATGTAGCCTCGTTTTCGTCTGTTTGAATTTCCACTCGATAAAGTAGGCTGCATATAGGCTACAGTGTATTTGCTTCAACATAAGACTTAAAAAAATCAAACAATGTTACATTCCACTGGGCACAGACGTCTAGTCTATTCCACATTGGTTCAATGTAATTTCATTGCAGTGATGTGCAAACAACGTTGATTCAACCAGTGTGTAACCAGAGGGATTGCTTATAGCTGGGAAATAATATTAGAACACGGGCCTGTATATATCATTACATTTATTAATCGACAGTCTTTTTCTACAGACAGTATTTTTGAAAACTTTGTGGGAAGCCTGTTACTATTGCAGAGAAGTCTCAGTAATTTCTGGCTGCCTACCTTCAGTCTGAGGATCAAATGGCCACGACGAAGCACGGGGTCTCATTGAAGAGACTTGAGACACTCTCATAGGCGATACACTGACCTCCAAGATGGGGTCGACTAAGAAAAGGGAACACATGAGCCGAGTCAGCCCGGTTTTAGACCAGTTATACCCTTTATACACTACTGAGGCAAGCCAAGCCGAGGCAAGCCAAGCCAAGCTGTACTGTGCCTGGCCCGGTTACGTATCCATCCATAGTTGTTGCATGGAACTGTACTGGAAAGGACATTGTGAAAAATCAGGGTTGCGCAATAAGGTGAAAAGGGGATTAGACCCACCTATGCCTGCCTATGTTGCCAACCCTGGTACAGTACGCTCTTAGAAATCAGGAGAACCCTTTATGGTTCCAGGTAGAATCCTTTTGTGGTTCCAAGTATAACCCTTTTGGGTTCCATGTCGAACCCTCTGTGGAAAAACAATTCTTCAAAGGGTTCTCCTACGGGTACAACCAAATAACACTTTTAGGTTCTAGATTGCGCCTTTTTTCTAAGAGTGTAGGCCCAATCTCACTGCAGTGGTGTACAGTAACCTACATGAAGAGTCAGTGGAGCGTCTCGGGCGTGGAGCCGCAGTGTCCCCTGCCCAGCCTGGCCCTGCTCTACTCCTGCTCTGTACTACAGTAATAACCCTGATGGTTAACGGCCCTCTTTCTCTACAGCACGATCACTTCTGCTGAGCGTGCACATTTCTCTCCTCCCCTCCTCCCTCCTCCTCCCTCCTCCTCCCTTCCCCCCGCCTCGGCCAGTCAGAGGGGCGCTCAGGCGTGATATGAGCTGTCAGGCCCTGCTTTATGGTGATGCCGGCATGGCCTTCCCAGAGTACGCCACAGAGTCCATCACACATCCCCTCTCCAGCTCCCTCCCCCCATCCCTCCCCCCAGCACCACACTGGCAAACAGGGGGCCCCGTCAGTCCACAGCCAGAGCCAAATCCGGGCTGCTTAGAAAGAATGAGAGAGTCTCTCCTCTAAGCAGGTTCCCTGTGAAGGACAGGCCAATCACACGGCAGAGTTACACTACAGAGAAGTCTGATTGTTCCCTTAACCCCCATCGTCCAGAGTGCCGAGCAGCAGAGCTAACCACCACTGCTAGTCTGCTACACTGTACCATCCACTCCAATTGAGACATCTCCAAGAGAGTGCTGAACTTGACTCTAGTTACTGTGTAAATGCACAGTCTGAACGCACCTCTATTGTATTCTGACCTCATCACAAAGGATGTTCCGTTTATGCAACACTTCTGTGTTTTTCTCATCAGGGTCTGGGTTGTCAAGATAAATAAAGTACGACTTTATAGCTACAAGGCTATTGAAACTGGTTGTTGAGTTGAATGTTAACTCTGCCGTTTCCCCTAGTCAGTGTGAGTACTTCAATGCAGCACTGTTCTGATTATTGGATTTGTAACTCTATATGCAGTGCATTCGGAAAGTATTCAGGCTCCTTGACTTTTTCCACATTTTGTTACTACGTTACAGCCTTATTCTAAAATGGATCAAATCGTTTCCCCCCCCTCGAGTCTTCTTGGGTAGGACGCTACAAGCTTGGCACACCTGTATTTGGGCAGTTTCTCCCATTCCTCTCTGCATATCCTCTCAAGCTCTGTCAGGTTGGATGTGTAGCGTTGCTGCACAGCTATTTTCATCTCTCCAGAGATGTTCAATCTTGGTTTCATCAGACCAGAGAATCTTGTTTCCCTTGGTCTGAGAGTCTTTAGGTGCCGTTTGGCAAACTCTGAGTGCGCTGTCATGTGCCTTTTACTGAGGAGTGGCTTCCGTCTGGCCACCATAAAGGCCTGATTGGTGGAGTGCTGCAGAGATGGTTGTCCTTCTAGAAGTTTCTCCCATCTCCACAGAGGAACTCTAGAGCTCTATCAGATCAAGAGCTCTGTCAAACCTGTTTTCGCTTCGCCATTATGGGGTATTGTGTGCAGAGTACAGAGGAAAAATAAATATTTAACCCATTTTAGAATAAGGCAACATAATGTGGAAATTCATCAAAGGGGCCTGAATACTCTCCAAAGGCATTGTATCTGTTCCTCCCCAGTATGAGTACTTCAACACGGTGCTGATTGACGATGTGGATGTTAACCCCATGAGTACTGCAGTGGAGGCTGGCTCATAACATTGTCAGGAAAGGAGTCATTGGAATGGTATCAAGCATATTTGACCTTTATTTCACTTAGGCAAGTCAGTTAAGAACAAATTCTTATTTTCAATGACAGCCTAGGAACAGTGGTTTAACTGCCCTATACAGAATAACAGATTTTTACCTTGTCAGCTCAGGGATTTGATCTTGCAACCTTTTGGTTACTAGTCCAACACTCTAACCACTAGGCTACCTGCCGTCCACGTGGCTGAAACCGTTCCATTGACTCCATTCCAGCCATCACTATGAGCTGTCCTCCCCTCAGCAGCCTCCACTTGTGTACTGTCTATTCCTCCCAAGTATGAGTGTTTCAACGCGGTGCTGATGCTAACTCAATGTTACTTCTATCATTACGGTCTGGATTATTTCCCTCTCCTCAGTATGAGTACTTTAACGCGGTGCTGATCAATGAGGTGGATGAGGAGGGCAACAACGTGGAGCTGGGAGGCGAGTTCGTTCTGGAACCCAACGACCACTTCAACAACCTGTCAGTCAACCTCAGCCTCAGTGTGGTGCAGGTGCCCACCAACATGTACAACAAAGGTACGTTCAACAGCACACACCGACGTGTACAGCAAAGCTACGTTCAACAGCACACACCAACGTTTACAGCAAAGGTACGTTCAACATCGCACACCGACGTGTACAGCAAAGCTACGTTCAACAGCACACACCAACGTTTACAGCAAAGGTACGTTCAACATCGCACACCGACGTGTACAGCAAAGGTACGTTCAACAGCACACACCATCACAAACACCCAACAGAGCCTACTGGAAATAAAGTGTATGGGTAGATCTAAGCCTCATTGTGGTCCGGGTGCCAGTCAACATTTACAACAAAGGTAGGGACACTCAGACACCACTGTGTGCAAAAATGGATACAGCAAAAGTAGGGGCATGCCCACAAGAGATGAGATAGGAGGGGGTGCATGGCGGGAACAGATTTGCCCTTCAGTGAAAATACAAATATTTTCAATTGAATGAGAAGCTGATTTGTGGTCAATTTCATGTCAAATTCAAAAATTTGAATTAAAACAACTGAAACGTGCCATATATTTTCAATGGAATGGAATGGACCCTGACCCTGCATGGTGAGAATGAAGTGCAGTGCTCTAGCCGTGTCGGTATCACTGGAGGGTGTGTGGTCCATAATGGCCCGACGATAGAGAGAGCAGTCACAGCATGAGTGAGTGACGAGAGGAGTGAGGAAGGGATGTTCATTTTTTTTCTCTTGTAGTGACTGACTGTTATTTGTTTTCTAGCCCAGTGTGTGGCCTCTCTGTGTAGTCCTGGCTGACTTTTCTCTGGATATAATGACCTCTTTCCTTTGGATATAATGGCCTCATCAGCGCTTCACACTCCCCCTTTGTTCTTGGCACAATGAGAGGCTCCCTGACAGGATCAGTCTCTGCTTTGGCTGTGTGTGTGTGTTTGTGTGTGCGTTTGTGTCTCTGTGTGTGTGTATGTATGTGGAGGCCATGCAGCAGAAGGACGGGAGGACAGTATTTTGTCAACCTCAATGTCCCTCCACCAGCAGGGTCAATAAGGGCCAAAGGTTAACGGTCCAGCACACCTGTGTTCAGTGTTAATGGTGATGATGATCATTATTACCTGGTTATTATCTCACTCACTCTGTCTCCCTCCCCTCTCCTCTCCCCTCCCCTCTCCTTTCTCTTTCTCTTTCTCTTTCTGTCTCTGTCTGTCTGTCTGTCTGTCTCTCGCTCTCTCTCTCCTGCTCACTGTCTCTCTGTCTCTCTCGCTCAGATCCAGCCATAGTGAATGGGGTGTACTGGTCAGAGGCCTTGAATAAAGTGTTTGTGGATAACTTTGAAAAAGATCCATCCCTGATATGGCAGTACTTTGGCAGTGCCAAGGGCTTCTTTAGGCAGTATCCCGGTGAGTTGTGTGTGCGTGTGTCTAAGTGTGTGTCTGTGCGTCTAAGTGTGTGTCTGTGCGTCTAAGTGTGTGCGTGTGTGGGGGAGGTGCTGGGAGCAGTCACTGTACGAACTGCGGGGAAATGAAATGGAATCACTAAAAGGGTGATTTTGCTAATGTTGTAATTTTACAGACCGTCAGAGAGGATGCATATAGCAAATTAATCCGAATGCGTGAGTCCAGCAGCGGCATACCACAAAGCAGTCCAGAGCAATGGCAGTCAGAGATATTGGATCATTACAGCACCATCAGACAGCCACAGGGCTGACTGCAGTACTATATCCTACTGTAACACCACAAAGATGGCCAATAAGTGGTGATACAGAAATGCGTCCCCTTCTCATTGTAGTCATATCATTTAAAGTCATGGATGACAGTGGATGATGTCCTACATTAGGTCAGGCTAGTGTAGTGCTATGCCCCGTACACATCATGACGTGTTTCATGACGTTGTATGTCATCTTCACACAATCTCATTCCGCTGGTGGACCGAGAGCATAGGGTTTCACAACGCAAGACAAGATGGAGGAGTGCCTAGTCTCTCGTCAGAGATAGCATTTGGGGGGGGGGGGATATATTGTTTCAGGTGATAATTAAATGTTTTGTTTAGTTACTTTTTCCTCAACTTGTTTCTCTAACTTTCTAGCAAGTCAAGCTAGTTATCAGAGCAGCTAGCTAGCTAAAAGCTAGGCTAAGTTGAAGATAGTGTCGCTAGTGACCTCCACTTAACAATTCTCATCAAAAACAAAAGTCATTAACATCACAATAAAATAAAATGTGAGGCAACAGTCAATTTAACATTACTATTAAAATAGTATTCACTATTCACTAAAACAGATTATGGACACAGTTATTCCTCTCACTTCGCCTCTTCCTCTCTGGCTGCAGTGAAGACAACTCAAAGTTTGGAAAAATTTGAAGCATGCGACATCCGTTTTGCAAAGGAGCCTTCAACCGCAAGGGGGAGCTGCGGTACCACTCCGTTGTGGACGATCCCCATTGAAATGAATGACGTCCAGACTGCTCAGTAATGTGAATGAGGCTTTAGAGCAGGGTCACACTTTTACCCCACCCCTAGCAAACACAGCTGATTAATCAAATTGCATTCTAAACTGAAGCTCATGATTGGGTGATTATTGGAGTCAGGTGTGTTAACTGGGGCTGGGGCAAAACTGTGACACCAATCAGGCCCTCGAAGACTGGAATTTCCCAGGCCTGCTTTAGAGTGTAGGACATACTAGCATAGCACTGTGCCCTTCAGGGATCTGGCATCCTTAGACCCGACTCTCCTTTCTAATTTTTATTGAGTAGCAATGAAAGAAACGGAGACATGTTTAACCGCCATTTCTACAGGCAATGTGCAGCCCATAGTTGACTCTGGCACATCCTTACACTCCGTATGACTTAAACATGGTGCTTTGTGTATCTAGCTACGTGTCTTTCTCCTTATGGTTGCAGGGGTCAAATGGCATCCAGACGAACACGGGGTCATCGCCTTCGACTGCAGGAACAGGAAGTGGTATGCTTTTTCACAATAGGTCAACATTAGCCAATTAGAACACGGCTTCCTCTCTTGCCCTGTAGCCTACAGTATGATGTCCATATCAAGACGTTTGTGAAGAGTACAGTATGGCAAGTCTTGAACCCTGTCACATACATTGTCCATTTGTTGTGTGTTGCTTTGGCTCCGCTACAGTAAATTGATTCCAGTCAATGTTTGCTGCATTGCAGTCCTAGGTTGGGCAACGGGTTGTGTGTTGTTATCCACGCACTTGCTATACTCCCATGTATTTGATGGATAGATAGATCAAATGTTGGGCTACTGTGTGGATACTAGGTTATCATCCCTCCTTGCTCAGGTACATCCAGGCAGCGACGTCTCCTAAAGACATGGTGATCCTGGTGGACGTTAGTGGCAGTATGAAGGGCCTGAGACTGACTATTGCCAGACAGACGGTCTCCTCTATACTGGACACACTGGGAGACGACGACTTCTTCAACATCATCGCTGTCAGTATCATTAATGACCTGTTTGTGGGGGTGGGATTTTGTGTGTGTGTGTGTGTGTGTGTGGTGGGGGGGGGGGGGTGTATTAAACTTATCTGTTTATTTGAGTAAAATAAGGTGTTTCTACAGCTCGTTTTTCTATACCGTGTTTATGATGATTAGTCAACCTCTTATCTAAAACAATGACAATGGATGAATAGGTATGTCTAGAATTTCCTGCACAATGTGTGTGTGTGTATGTGTGTGCACTTCATGTATCATTCCACTCATATCTAACCCTCTCCATATGTGTTCACAGTACAATCAGGAGATGCACTATGTGGAGCCTTGTCTGAACGGTACACTGGTGCGAGCAGACAGAAATAATAAAGCTGTAAGTTCCCCTCTCTCACACACACTTACACACACACACACACACACACACACACACACACACACACACACACACACACACACACACACGATTGTATGTAGATCATATCATGTTTGCCTCTTCCTATGTTATCTGTTAGCATTTCCGAGAACATCTGGACAAGCTGTTCGCCAAAGGGATTGGTCTGCTGGGTGATGCTCTGACCGAAGCGTTCACCATTTTAAATGATGTAAGTTCAGCCTCCGACTTTAACACTGTAAAAGTTCATTAATTAATTTGTTCACCACAGATATTGCACAAAGAAATATACAGTTAAAGTCGGAAGTTTACATACACTTAGGTTGGAGTCATTAAACTCGTTTTTCAACCACTCCATACATTTCTTGTTGACAAACTATAGTTTCGGCCAGTCAGTTAGGACATCTACTTTGTGCATGACACAAGTAATTTTTCCAACAATTGTTTACAGACAGAATATTTCACTTATAATTCACTGTATCCCAATTCCAGTGGGTCAGAAGTTACATACACTCAGTTGACTGTGCCTTTAAACAGCTTGGAAAATTCCAGAAAATGATGTCATGGCTTTAGAACCTTCTGATAGGCTAATTGACATAATTTGAGTCAATTGGAAGTGTACCTGTGGATGTATTTCAAGGCCTATCTTCAAACTCAGTGCCTCTTTGCTTGACCTCATGGGAAAATTAAAATAAATCCGCCAAGACCTCAGAAAAAAAATTGTAGACCTCCTCAAGTCTGGTTCATTCTTGGGAGCGATTTCCAAATGCCTGAAGGTACCACGTTCATCTGTACAAACAATAGTATGCAAGTATAAACACCATGGGACCACGCAGCCACTCAGAAAGAAGACGCGTTCTGTCTCCTAGAGATGAACGTACTTTGGCGCGAAAAGCGCAAATCAATCCCAGAACAACAGCAAAGGACCTTGTGAAGATGCTGGAGGAAACAGGTACAAAAGTATCTATATCCACAGTAAAACGAGTCCAGATCGACATAATCTGAAAGGTCGCTAAGCAAGGAAGAAGCCATTGCTCCAAAAACGCCATAAAAAAGCCAGACTACATTTTGCAACTGCACATGGGGACAAAGATCGTACTCTTTGGAGAAATGTCCTCTGGTCTGATGAAACAAAAAAAGAACTGTTTGGCCATAATGACCATCGCTATGTTTGGAGGAAAAGGGGGATGCTTGCAAGCTGAAGAACACCATCCCAACCGTGAAGCACGGGGGTGGCAGCATAATGTTGTGGGGGTGCTTTGCTGCAGGAGGGACTGGTGCACTTCACAAAACAGATGGCATCATGAGGTAGGTAAATGATGTGGATATATTGAAGCAAATGGACAATGACCTTCCAAATGGACCAAATTACCTTCCCCAAGCATACTTCCAAAGTTGTGGCAAAATGGCTTAAGGGCAACAAAGTCAAGGTATTGGAGTGGCCATCACAAAGCCCTGCCCTCAAACCTATTGAAAATTTGTGGGCAGAACTGAAAAAGCGTGTGCGAGCAAGGAAGCCTACAAACCTGATTCAGTTACACCAGCTCTGTCAGGAGGAATGGGCCAAAATTCACCCAACTTATTGTGGGAAGCATGTGAAAGGCTACCCAAAACGTTTGACCCAAGTTAAGAAATTTAAAGGCAATGCTACCAAATACTAATTGAGTGTGTGTAAACTTCTGACCCACTAGGAATGTGATGAAAGAAATAAAAGCTTAAATAAATAATTATTCTGACATTTCACATTCTTAAAATAAAGTGGTGATCCTAACTGACCTAAGACAGGGAATCTTTACTAGGATTAAATGTAATGAATTTTGAAAAACTGAGTTTGAATGTATTGGGCTAAGATGTATGTGAACTTCCGATTTCAACTGTGCGTCTTACATGTGCCGTATCTGTGTATCCACATCATGAACATCACACATAATGTAATATTCAACTCAGCAAATGTCTACTATGTAGAGCGGATGAAACACACAACACAAAACCCTAAACACAAATTGGTTCTCAAATGCGTCTTGGACTTTCCAGAATGACTTTTTACTTGATTGAACAACAAATACGTAAACACTCTTGGGTACACGCCAGAGAAGTTTGAGTAGAAAGGCAATTAGTTCAGGCACAATAGTTTCATGTCCCAACCTAATTGAATGATGAAAACAAGCAACATCAGTACACTCCAGCAAGGTGTACCTACTTATTCTCAAGCTCTGAGTACAGCGCGTCTCCTCCCCGTTTTCCCCGTTCGAAACGCTTCACTGCAATCCCCGCTATCCTCCGTTCCACCCCCAGCGAACACAGACACGTCGATTCTGAAGGTGATTAATGACTGTAATTAACGGTGCTGATTAATAAGGAGGATGATTGGAACACAAAGCCGGTGGAGATAAGACCTCTCTGCTCTCCTTTTATCTCTCTGTTTTCAGGCTAGCGGTCCGCCGCAACGCGCAGAGTCCCGGGAGCACGGCTTCAATGTCTGCATTGGTACGATTCATTGAAGCTAGTCCAATGAATATGGTAATCAGTTGGCCAATAAGCCCAGTGTGAAATGCATTGTTACAGTAGGCCAGGCTACCACCTTGGTGAATGGATGGAATGGATACTGACTGGGCTAGAGCCATTTTTCTTTCTGGTTTATCGCAGGGCAGATCGAAGGTAGGAGGCGATTGACTAGCTCTGGAGTGGAGTACACTGCAGCATTCTCAAGACTATGGTTTCCTGAAGGTGCTTGTGTGTTTCTCTGTTAGAAGCAGGACCGTGGGTCTGAGCATAAACACACCTTGACCATAATATTGATCATCACCATCATCCCATAATCTCCACATTTGTCAACCCTCGTATCCTACCCAGTAGCGGTTTGTGGGTAAAATCCAGTGGTGTAAAGTACTTAGGTAAAAATACTTGAAAGTACTACTTAAGTAGTTTTGGGGGACTATCTGTGCTCTACTTTACTATTCATATTTTTGTCAACTTTCACTTTTACTTCACGACATTCCTAAGTAAAATAAGGTATTCCAAAATGTTGTAGAAATCTGTTTTCGCTTTATCATTATGGGGTATTGTGTGGAGATTGATTAGGAAAACATATCAAAAGTAAATCTAATAGCTAAAATATGCTTAAGTAAAAAAAAAGGTATAAATTAAAAGTATAAGAAGTATAAGTATAAATAATGTAATATTCCTTATATTAATCAAACCAGACGGCACATATAGCCAGGGGCATGCTCCAACACTCAGACATCATTTACAAATGAAGCATGTGTGTTTAGTGCCACCACCAGATCAGAGGCAGTATGCATGACCAGGGATGTTCTCTTGATAATTGTGTGAATTAGACCATTTTCCTGTCCTGCTAAGCATTCAAAATGTAATAAGTAATGGTTGTCAGGGAAAATGTATTAATTAAAAAGTACATAATTTACATAAGTATTCAGACCTTTTGCTATGAGACTCGAAATTGAGCTCAGGTGCATCCTGTTTTCATTGATCATCCTTGAGATGTTTCTACAACTTGATTGGAGTCCACCTGTGGTAAACTCAATTGATTGGACATGATTTGGAAAGGCACACATCTGTCTATATAAGGTCCCTCAGTTGACAGTTAATGTCAGAGTAAAAACCAAGCCGTGAGGTCGAAGGAATTGTCCATAGAGCTCCGAGACAGGGTTGTGTCGAGGCACAAATCTGGGGGAAGGTTACTAAAAAATGTCTACAGCATTGAAGGTCCCCAAGAACACAGTGGCCTCCATCATTGGAAGAAGTTTGGAACCACCAAGACTCTTCCTTGAGCTGGCCGACCAGCCAAATTGAGCAATCAGGGGAGAAGGGCCTTGATCATGGAGGTGACCGAGGTCATGGAGGTGATAGTCACTCTGACAGAGCTCTAGAGTTCCTCTGTGGAGATGGGAGAACCTTCCAAAAGGACAACTACCTCTGCGGCACTCCACCAATCAGTTCTTTATAGTAGAGTGCCAGACGGAAGCCGCTCCTCAGTAAAAGGCACATGACAGCCTACTTAGAGTTTGTGAAACAGCACCTAAAGGACTCTCAGACCATGAGAAACAAGATTCTCTGGTCTAATGAAACCTAGATTGAACTCTTTGGCCTGAGTGCCAAGCGTCACGTCTGGAGGAAACCTGGTGGTGGCAGCATCATGCTGTGGGGATGTTTTTCAGCGACAGGGACTGGGAGAGTCGTCAGGATCGAGGGAAAGATTAACAGAACAAAGTAAAGAGAGATCCTTGATGAAAACCTATTCCAGAGCGCTCAGGACCTCAGACTGGCGTGAAGATTCACCTTCCAACAGGACAATGACCCTAAGCACACAGCAAAGACATTGCAGGAGTGGCTTCGGGACAAGTCTCTGAATGCCCTGAAGTGGCCCAGCCAGAGCCCGGACTTGAACCCAATCAAACATCTCTGGAGAGACCTGAAAATAGCTGTGAAGCGACACTCCCCATCCAACTTAACAGAGCTTGAGAGGATCTGCAGAGAAGAATGGGAGAAACTCCCCAAATACAGGTGTGCCAAGCGTGTAGCGTCATACCCAAGAAGACTCAAGGCTGTAATCTCTGCCAAAGGTGCTTCAACAAAGAATTGAGTAAAGGGTCTGAATACTTATGTAAATGTGATATTTCAGGTTATTTATACATTTGCAAAAAAAATCGAACACCTGTTTTTCCTTTGTCATGGGGTATTGTGTGTAGATTGAGGGGTAAAAACGATTAAATCCATTTTAGAATAAGGCTGTAAAGTGACAAAATGAGGAACACTTTCCGAATTGTCTGTATACTTCAAACTAAATACTTTTAGGCTTTTGCTCTAGTAGTGTTTTATTGGGTGACTTTTACTTGAGTCATTTTCAATTAAGGTATCTTTACTTTTACTCAAGTATGACAATTAGGTACTTTTTCCACCACTGGTAAAATCACTTGGGAAGCCAAGTGCAAGTAGAAAAACATGTTGACTCACTCTACTTGTAGAGAAACGTCAATACCATCCTCCTCTCTTTCATGTTGACGAAACGGTCTATCACTCTGTCATACAGTACATGCTTTAATTGTTTTGTTGTCCTAGGCTACCTGGTTAAAATGCTTGCTCGCTAGCCTAACTTCCATTCATGGGCAACGTTAGCTAGTTAACATTAGCCTTCTACATCTAGCTACATATTGAACTTCCGTCCTCTCCGGCCAGGGGCACAACAATGTATAAATGAATGGTTGGATCAGAATCGCCATTATAATCATTGCCCAGAACAGAGAATTAGTCCAAATCCCTAGCTCCATCCATGGCTGATTTAGAAAAAGGGACCATTTTAGCTAGCTAGCTAGCCAGTGAAGGACAACAACACAGCGAGATGCAACAATTCTATTTTTTTTTCTGTCAAGGACGTATGGTCTCAATGGGATTTGATAGGAGTGATGCCAAACCCAAATCCATTTTTGGTGCGCCAGGACCATTCCCAGTTGAGCTGTGAATGGCAAATGTTTTATACTTTATTTTGTCGTCAAGGAAGGCCAGATGCTCGCTGGCTTCCCTTGCCTTCAATGCAAAGGGCAGCAGAAATGCCATCCTCGTTTGGACCAGACAGCGCCAGATTGACGCTCTACACGTTGAGAGACTGAAGGGCGTTGTTTTGCACACTCGGATGTTAACTCCTGTGAGACACATTCAGCCTCTTGCGAATTGACGGAAAATTATGACACACAGAGAGATGAACAATCAATTATTTGTTGTTTAAAACCTTATGAACATTATGTTCTGTCTAGGTGGTATACAATTCTTTGCCTCAGACAAACCGCCGTAGCTTTAAAATGGCTTGCGGTGTCAAAGCGTTTAGAGATGACCATATTGTTGAGAAAATACATGTAAATCACTTGCTGTGTTTGTCTAGGTCTCTCTGACATATCTACAGTAACTCTTTTCCCTAGCTCGAAGGGATGCTCTGAGCAAGGTCAACTTTTGGAAGACGGCAGGTAGCCTAGTGGTTAGAGCATTGAGCCAGTAACTGAAAAGTTGCTAGATCGAATCCCCGAGCTGACAAGGTAAAAATCTGTCATTCTGCCCCTGAGCAAGGCAGTTAACCCACTGTTCCTAAGCCGTCATTGTAAATAAGAATGCCCTTAACTGACTTGCCTAGTTAAATAAAGGTGAAAAAATACACACACAAAAAAAACTTGTGGTAATCCGCAGTGGGTACGGAGACCACTGTGCATGGATGTGTAAGAGGTGTGTGTGTCAAAAGAGACAGTCCGTGTGGTATTGTAATCCTGTGTGTGTGTCCACACACATTCTTGCTATGCTGGTGTGTATTGGGAGCAGAGTCGTGCTCAGCTCAGCAGCTTTCGGACGGCGATAAAGGCGCTCCCTTCACAAACCTCTATTTCTCCACATTCCCTCTGTCACACAGGTCAATAAACCAGTTAATTACCGCCATGCATCTTCTTCCATCAGATTCATGTGGGCTGCACTTCCCGGTTTATTTACAAAGAGATTATCTGTGTTTTAGTCCCTGACGGGGCCCGCGGGCACGTCGGGCGCCAGTATCAGACATCATCAGACATCAGCAGTGAAAACAGCTATTACACGGCCACGGGCAGAGATGACAGGCAGGCACAGAGTCTCAGAGCAGACCTGGGTTCAAATACTCAAACACTACTTGAAATCTTTCAAATACTTTTAGCATTTTAGTTTGGAGTGCAAGATGGGCAGGGTTTGCACTCCTTGTGAGTATTCTATTGGTTCAATTGTGTCAGACTAGCTCAATCAAGCCCAGGTAATCAAGCCCAAATAGTGTTTGAACCCAGATCTGTCTCGGAGGGAGCCCAGGTGTCAGAGACAGAGATGGGATAGGATTAGAGGAGAGATGAACACGCCCCGTGAATAAATGTTGCTCCTTTTTGGAGATAGACATCTGGCTGTCGGGAAGACCGTGGTGCACAACCTGTCGTTGATGTTCCCATCTGGTTCAACTCAATGAGTTTCCTTATTAGAAAAATAGTAAATAGTAGATCATCTATATCAATTAATCATCAGAACTTTAATCAACCAAAATCTGCCTAAAACTACAGAGTCAAGTTCCTAACGATGTATTGTGTATCCCTGTGTAAGCGTGTGTGTTCTCTCTGTGTGCGTAGTTTAACCAGACTGGGCATGGCAGTGTGTGTAGCCAGGCTATCATGCTGGTGACTGACGGGGCAACGCAGATGTACGACGATGTCTTCGCCAAGTTCAATTGGCCAGACAGAAAGGTGAGATACTGGTCATGGCTGGGAAGGCGCTACAATAGGTTCTCTCTCTCTCTCTCTCTCTCTCTCTCTCTCTCTCTCTCTCTCTCTCTCTCTCTCTCTCTCTCTCTCTCTCTCTCTCTCTCTCTCTCTCTCTCTCTCTCTCTCTCTCTCTCTCTCTCTCTCTCTCTCTCTCTCTCTCTCTCTCTCTCTCTCTCTCTCTTACAAACAACCATTCACTAACTCACACACACACACAGCTGCTATTTTGTATTTGTATTGCTATAAAATGCTCCCTTACTATACCTACCAATCATATCTTATATTTCTTATTTCTTCTGCAAAATAACTCAGAGATTTACAGCCATTTCCAACACCCCTGAAATGGATTCAAGTTGCTCAATCTCTTCATCAGAAAAGTCTCATAAAACTCCATCTTCGTAAAACTCCATCTTTGTAAAACTCCATCCTCGTAAAACTCCATCCTCGTAAAACTCCATCCTCGTAAAACTTCCTTTCATCACCCTTTTGTTGCAGAAAGTTTTCCTCCACAGGAAAATGCAAATGAGTGCAAATGGACTTTGTGATTTACATAAATGCAACAGAAACCCACAGAAATGCGTTTTCTTCATGTGGGGGGCAGTCGAGTCATTCTTTCAGATTCAAGTGATAGAATTTGAATTCAAATGGAGTCCATTGGTTTCCTGCAGGAACTTGATGATCTGATATGTACCTAAATGCATTTGAAACCTGTAATACTCAGAAATACACAAAAATAAGCAATGAACCAAATCCTGGTAAAAAAAAAATAATACAGTATTTTTCTCAGTATTACCATAGCTGATGGAATTTGAAGGTATTGCAGAAGATACTGATGTCCCTGTGCCATCCATGGTAGGCACTGGTTAAATCACTGGGTGTATAATCTTAGATAGCGGAAAGAAGCGTCCAGTCTTGGGTTATTGCCACCAAAACAGAGTTCCAAATCAACATTTGTGCCTATCAACCAAATATTTCAACATTCCATTTTCAATTGCTATATCATCATTTTCAAATGTAATTGTATTCTAATCAATATAATCACCATGGCAACACTGTTGCTCTTATCAACCAAACATTTGCAATTCAAACATTTTGGCAACTTTGCTTTGGTTGATTTTGTATTGTTATGATAACGACACACCAACACTCCAATCCATCTCTCCTTCTCATTTTCTCACTGCCTCGGTTTTCCTTTCAAACTCTCATTGTGAATCTGTTTCATTTGAGATTTCCTTCATGCTTGTGCTGTGTTTTCCTTCCTTTGAGACTTGTCCTTTTCCGTCGTTTTAAAATGACGGATATTAGACGGCAGTTTGATTTCCCTTCTTGGAACGTTTGGCGAAATGTAGTTCTTATTATCCAAGTACAGCTCACAGCCCAGGAAATGTACAATTGCCTGAACTATACATGTATCTCATAGAGCTGACCTGACACACCGTGACATGTGTCCTTAACCAGAGAAACAGGAGGGATAAACCGTTTTCAAGGGCAGAATCATGGTTCAGCCTCAGTCCCTGAGCCCGCACTCGCGCAATGGTTTACGCGGCACGCAGAACAAAGAGCCAGTCGAAACCTAAAACATTTCACTCAAGCTGATTTCCTTTGCCTATTAAGCACCTCTCTTTTTGAGCTGTTTTATCCAAACAGTCCAAACCCTGTTCAATGACCAGAAGATACGGTAACACTTCACTTAAGCTGATGATTAATGTCCATTTTTCACTTGACCTTTATTTAACCAGGCAAGTCCGTTAAGAACAAATTGTTATTTACAATGACGGCCTGGCAAGAGGCAAAAAGGCCTCCTGTGGGGACGGGGCTTAGATAAAATAAATTAAAATAATTGAAGACAAAACGGACAACACATTACGTAGCATTCATAAAGCCTTTATAAGCGTGACATAAAGAGTCACAATGGAGGTGCTGCGTAGACGGCTCAGAGAGCTTGTCCCTGGCGTTCAGTGGCATCTCTGTTTGACCTCCATCCACCTCAACGACCGATTGGCCTGACACAATCAGCCACTCACGCAGACAGCGAACTCTGCTCTTGCGTGTGCTTGGCTGGAGGGAGAGGACTGAATGTACTCCAGTGTCTGGCCTCTCTCCTCCTGTCTTCTCTCTGCCTCTACTACCCCGGGCTGGCTCTCAGTGCTCTGGAGCCCTTCTTCTTCTTCTGTACGTATCCACATAGAGTAGCCTTCTCCCTGCCTCTACCGCTATACTGCCCCAGACTATAGCTCTGTGCTGTGGAGCCCCTCTCCTCCTGTATCTACTCTGTCATTCCCCTGCCTCTACCCCTGCCTCCGCCTCTGGCGCCCCAGGCTGGCAATAGAATCTCTGAATCCCCTCCTCCAGTACCATAGGCTTCGCCCTGCTTCTGCCTCTCAGCCTCTGTCATTGTCGCCCCAGGCTGGCTCTATATTGGAGGGTCTTTCTGGGGGGGGTGTTTTCTGGGCCACTCTGTGACAAACGGCTGGGTGAAAGCATTAGGCAAATGCAATTGAAATTAAATGGGCTGCTGTGCTATTCACAGTGCAATAAAAACAGCAGCTTACGGCCCTTTTGTCCAGTCCTATCAAGCAAATGCGTGTCGCACAAAGGGGCAGTATTTGGCAGTGTAACTCCCCCACCCCCCCTTCCCCAAACATACCCAGAGGGGCAGTATTTGGCAGCCGTTCACTCCGGTTCTCCTATATGCTTAGCATAGCATCTGGAGCCAATGAGCCGTGCCGTATTGGCAGAGAGTCACAGAAAGTGCACACATGGACCCGTTCCCATGTCCAGCTTGAAGCCCTCTGATTGGCTTACGCCACAGAGAGAACGTAACCTGCCTCTTGTCTCTCCGTGCTGTCGACTTAGGTTTATACATACACAGAGATCTAATGAAGCACATGCGTGCAGATATATGGATGGATGAGCAAGAAAGGGAGCAAGAGGAAGGGAAAAACAATGAAAAGGAGAAAGGGATGAGGAGAGGAGAGGAGAGAGGAAGGGGGAAATAAAGATAAATAGCTACGGAGCACTGGTCTTTCCTCGTGAGGCACATCTAGCACTGTAGTAGTGCATACAACCACCCCTCATCTCCTCTCTCCAGACAGATAAAATGAGAGCAGGAAGATGGAGCCCCATGTCGTTCCGTCACGGTGAATGTTTATGCACTCTCTATTTAAATCTGAGCTGGCTACCACCCTGTAAACGCCTGACGATGCTGTCTCCTCTCCGTATAGGTGCGCATATTCCCTTACCTGATTGGCCGAGAGTCTGCCTTTGCTGATAACATGAAATGGATGGCCTGTGCTAATAAAGGTGTGTCTCCTCTTCGTACTATACCATAAGAAACACATACACTTGGCTGTGTGTAAATGTGTGGGTGGGCGTGAGTGTGTGTCGGGTAGATAGGAATTGTGGTTATTGGTGTGTGTTTGTCAAAGAGGTGTTTGTGTGTGTTTTGGGGAGGGAAGAGAAGAGACGCAGGTGTTAGATTGTGAGTGTGTTTTGGGGAGGGGGGAATTGTGGGTGTTAGTGTGTGAGGTGTGGGGAGTGAAGATATGCAGGTTTTAGTGTGTGTTTGGAGGTGTTGGGGGTGGCTGTGCTGCTGATGTGAGCAGTGCAGAGCGGAGCAGCAGTGGAGTGACACAGAGGGGTCAGGGGGCATCCCTGCCTCATCCCTCTTCCTGTCAGAGCCTTTCCCCCTGACCGCCTGCCGCTGATGGCTCCCGTGTGCCCACGCTCTGGATGAGAGGAGAACGCTCTGGACTGGGAAAGTCACAGTCAGGAAAACTGATGACTTGCGGGATTACACAGCCCAGCTAGTCTAACCTTATTCTGATACTCACAGTAACAGACACTTACTGGGAAATGCCTGTGAAATACCTTAATGTGATACAGTGTGTGTGTGTGTGTGTGTGTGTGTGTGTGTGTGTGTGCGCGTGCCTGCGTGTGTGTGTGTGTGTGCTTGTTGCCTCAGGGTATTTCAGTCAGATCTCCACACTGGCTGACGTACAGGAAAATGTGATGAGGTATCTTCATGTTATGAGTCGTCCTAAAGTCATCGACCATGAGCATGACACGGTCTGGACGGAGGCCTACGTGGACAGCACTGTAAGTTTCATAGTGAGTGGAAAAAGTTAGTGACTGTGTGTAAGGTACATAATGTACTGTATGTACTGTATGTCCACCAGTGTACGTAATCAGATTACTTTTTATAAGTAATGAAGTCAAGTGATTGCGGTACTTTTTCAAATTGGGTATTATTAATACAGTTACTTTGTCAAACAGCTTTCAGAATCATATCTCTGCCGGGCTTATATTTCCATGATCCAATCTCGACCTGCGAGCGGAGAAAGGATGTTTGGATAAATGTCATGACAGCTGCTGTCCAGAGAAATGTATAGAGGGCGCACCCCTCATCTTTGCCATTGATCGCTTCTGTGATAGCAAAGCCCATAGAGAGCTTTTGCGTCTAGTGGAAAGTGTGCCCTCTATACATCTCTATGAGTCCATTGTGTATGTGCAGTCTATAACCAGAACTGGAATCGGTACAGATGTTTGGCTAACAGTATATACGGCTAATTAAGCAGCCCCTATAGAGCGCAGCACTTGTAGACGAGCACAGGAAAGCAGCGCCACAGATGAAAGGAGAAACAAGCGATCAAAGCTGAGTTAGTAAGTAGCACATCCTTGGTAGAGCGCGCCGCTCGCCTTGCTCCCTCCGACAGTCAAACAAACTGAAAGATTTTGAGTCGCAATGCAATGTAACGCGGAACTTAAAAAAAAAAAAAAAAGATGTAACAAGTAATATGTAATATATTGCTGTTTCAAGTAACTAATCCCAACACTGGTTTCCACCCTCTATATGAGTTCATACTGTATGTATACATGCCCGAACATGCTTGCGTATCGGTGAGTGTGTGCGAGGGTGCGTGCGTGCGTGTATGTGAATGTGCGCGTGTGTTCCTGCATCTGTGTGTGTGTGTGTGTGTGTGTGTGTGTGTGTGTGTGTGTGTGTGTGTGTGTGTGTGTGTGTGTGTGTGTGTGTGTGTGTGTGTGCGTCCGTGTCCTCTCTGATCAGTCCCCTTCATGCTACAGGATTGATTCCTCATTATGAGCTTCATTAATTCTGACTGGAATGTTCTGCACTTCTGTGTCTAGAATGTTAAAATGCAGGAGGAGCAGTCTGTCTGTATGTCTGTTGTACAGGAGGAGAGCCCAATCCTCATTTGTCATTTTTGCTGTCTCCTTCTGCAGCTCTCCCAGGCACACAAGGTAAAGCCTCTCTCTCTATCGCTCTTTCTTCCTCACTCTCTCTCATTTCCTTGTCATTTAGAGAGTATTTACTGTGCACATTTGGACTATTTTCCATTATGGTGTATAACATGGATAGCTTATTTGAGGTGTTATATGGTTGCCATGGATCTTTGTCTGTAATCTGGTTGCTGAGGGTCCTTGAGTAGTGAGTTTCTCCCCTGCTGTGAAGTTAAGGCAATGCAGCGCAGTTGAGACTGCTGTAATGTGTAAAGCTCTGCTTCTACTCAGTATGTGGATTGTCCACTACTGTATGTGTATTGTGCACAGTACACACACACACACACACACACACACACACACACACACACACACACACACACACACACACACACACACACACACACACACACACACACACACACACACGGCCACAGAGGTAAGGGCTGGGGGTGGGGGGATTGTCCTCTGGCGTGTGTGCTCTTGTATCTCAGCCACAGAGAATCGCCATTCATCATTCTGTGGATCATTGCCTTTTATCTCCTCAAGCTCGTAATAAAACTGACATTGGAGCGGAGAGAGGAAGAGAGAGAAGGAGAGGGGACGGGGGGGGGGGACGGGGGGGCGGCGGGGGCGGGGCTAGCACAAGGTCGTTTCCCAGAAAGTTCTCGTATCTACTGCTGCGTATACCCAGTGAGTCTTTACTAAGCTCCTCTGATGGACTGGGGGATTCTACCAGGGTCTACCTGTACAGGTGAGACTAGGCTTTGGAGGCTGTCGCTCTGGGGGGAAGCGGGTTGGTCGATGGTGAGACCCTCCATCAGTCATTTTGTCGAGCAGCCAAGACGATCCCACCCTAGTAACCGTTCATTGCCTCTCTCGTACGCACGTACATGAACACGCACAACAGCCAAACACGTAAGCACACACACACACAAGCACACACACACATACACAAATAGCCACACACTCACCATGGCTGCGGGAAGATCTTTAGGGGTGGGAGTGCACTAATTTGGTGGATGACATTTTTAAAACTATTTATTTATAATTGTTATATTCATTATTGTTTAATTGTGATTTATAAGTGTGTACTGGAGCACCCTTAGAACCTCTACTTCCAGCGGCTATGACCCTCACACACAGTGCACTCACAGCTGTGGCCGTGAGCCTCTGAGGTGAGGGAATAGCAGACCTAGTTTCAGTGAGCTCATGTGTTTAATCATGTCAGTTCTCATCCTGCTGAACACAGCCCCGCTCTCAAAATGAAGACACACACACACACACACACAAACACACACACTGGGGATTGCTCTAAACTGGAGCTTCGCTGTGCATTTACTGTAAAACCACAAACCGCAAGCAACATTTACCATATATTTACACTGCAGACTCACTTCTATTTTTTTTTAAAGCATTTGGCGACACAGTGTTTGAAGTTTATTTTGGTGAAATTACTGGACTGTAGATGTGTTGTGATGAAGCCTACTTGGTAGGGATGGACATTGGTGCATGTATTCCTCTATTGACACCGAATAGGATAGCATTTAGCATCAGTCAGACATGGAATACTGTAGCAATAGCCTCTGATGGTTAAAGTAATTGGAAAATCTCGATTGCAACCTCCTCGTGTCCTCTCTCCTCGTCTCCCTCTCAAAACCCATTGGAGGAGAAGGTCAGAGGGGAGGGACCTCTGGCTTTCTTATCCAATGGGTTTTGAGAAGGAGACAATGAAAGTGGGCGCGAGGAGTAATGCAATCGAGATCGGTCTTTGCCACTTCCTGTCACTGTGTTCCATCTCAGTCCAGAAACAAGAAGGGCCCAAGCCTGATGACCACTGTGGCCATGCCTGTGTTCAGCACCAAGAACGAGACCGTAAGTGTGTGTGTCTGTGTGTGTGTGTGCGTCTGTCTGTGTGTGTTATACTCACTCTTTCTCTCCTCTCTCCTCTACAGAAGAACCAGGGTATACTCCTAGGGGTAGTGGGCACAGACATTCCTCTTCAGGAACTCATGAAGATCATCCCTAAACACCTGGTACTGGGTTTACTAACCCATGTTTATGACCCATTAGATGCCTTGTCATTTACTGTTGTACTGTACTCTACTTTATGTAATCAAGTATCTCTATATTAGAGGTCGACCGATTATGATTTATCAATGCCGATACGGATTATTGGAGGACCAAAAAAAGCCGATACTGATTAATCAGCCAATTTTTTTATATATATATAAAAATATTTGTAATAATGACAATTACAACAATAATTGTGAACATTTTTATTTTAACTTAATATAATACATAAATAAAAATCAATTTAGTCTAAAAAAAATTATGAAACATGTTCAATTCGGTTTAAATAATGCAAAAACACAGTGTTGGAGAAGAAAGTAAAAGTGCAATATGTGCCATGTAAAAAATATAACGTTTAAGTTCCTTGCTCAGAACATGAGAACATATAAAAGCTGGTGGTTCCTTTTAACAGGAGTCTTCAATATTCCCAGTTAAGAAGTTTTAGGTTGTTATTATAGAAATTATAGGACAATTTCGCTCAATACCATTTGTATTTCATATACCTTTGATGTTGGATGTTCTTATAGGCACCATAGGCACCATAGTATTGCCTGCCTAATCTCGGAAGTTGATAGGCTTGAAATCATAAACAGCACTGTGCTTCAAGCATTGTGAAGAGCTGCTGGCAAACGCAGGAAAGTGCTGTTTGAATTAATGCTTAAGAGCTTGCTGCTGCCTACCCCCGCTCAATCAGACTGCTCTATCAAATATCAAATCAAAGACTTAATTATAATATAATAAACACACAGAAATATGAGCCTTAGGTCATTAATATGGTCAAATCCAGAAACTAGCATTTTCAAAAACAAAACGTTTATTCTTTCAGTGAAATACGGAACCGTTCCATATTTTATCGAACGGGTGGCATTCATAAGTCTAAATATTTCTGTTACATTGCACAACCTCCAATGTTATGTCATAATTATGTACAATTCTGGCAAATTAATTACGGTCTTTGTTAGGAAGAAATGGTCTTCACACAGTTCGCAACGAGCCAGGCGGCCCAAACTGCTGCATATACCCGGACTCTGCTTGCACAGAACGCAAGAGAAGTCACACAATTTCCCTAGTTAATATTGCCTGCTAACATGATTTCTTTGAACTAAATATGCAGGTTTAAAAATATATACTTGTGTATTGATTTTAAGAAAGGCATTGATGTTTATGGTTAGGTACATTGGTGCAATGACAGCGCTTTTTTGTAAATACACTTTTAGCGAAGTAGGCTGTGATTCGATGATAAATTAACAGGCACCACATTGATTATTTGCAAAACTGGACAAGCTAGTTAAACTAGTAATATCATCAACCATATGTAGTTAACTCGTGATTATGTTAAGATTGATTGTTTTTTATAAAAATGCCAAAAATGCAGATTACCGATTATTATGAAAACTTGAAATCGGCCCTAATTATCGGTCGACTTCTACTCTATATATTGTTTTTATGCCTTCAGCTGGGTATCCACGGTTACGCCTTTGCCATCACAAACAACGGCTACATCCTGACCCATCCGGACCTGAGGCCACTGGTAACACACTGTCTTTTAAACACACTCATACATTATGTCCCCTGCCTAGGGTTGTAAAATCAAAGGTTTCCTCAGAAATAATGGTTAGAGGATTCAGGATTTCCTGCTTATCCCCTCGTCGAAGCAGGATTTCTGGAAAACCTGGGAATTCTGGGAAAGTTGCCTGAATTTTGCGACCCTACCCCTACCCCTGTCCCTAACCCCTGTCCCTAACCCAAGCCTTGCCACAATGCACTAACCCTAACCCAAAAAGCCTTTACACATACTAATCTTTGGAGTGGTTAAACAGCTACAGTACATTGCAGTTTTCCCCTCCCCACTCAAACTCCTCCCAGAGAGTCCTAGCAAAATTATTTTTTAAACATTTTTTAAAACATTTTAATTGAAAACGATCACAATAAGGTACTTCATTGTTACCCAGACATTTGATATTGAGATACAAATGGCTGCATTGGACCTTTAAAGACATTCTCCGGAACTTTGGCGACTACTGAACGACTATTTCCTGCTTTGGGCCGGATGTGTCAGTGTGTAGTTCATACATGCATAATCTATGAGCAGAATTAATGTCTTACCTCAATTAACCACGAAATCCCGAGTTTGTTTTTCTGGAAGCTGTGCTGCACTATTTTCCCTACATTATCCCCCAAGTGGGTCAGCCTCCTAGCAATTCGAGTTCTTGCCAATGAGCTTCAGCCCCTCACCATTTGAGGGAACACAAGCAAGATGCACACACAGCAGAGCAAGAGAGCACAATGACATGTTGCATGTATAGTATGTGTACATACGGTGCTTTAGGAAAGTATTCAGACCCCTTGACTTTTTCCACATTTTGTTACGTTACAACCTTATTCTAAAATTTTTTTTTTTTTAAGTTCTCAATCTATCCACAATAGCCCATAACGACAAAGCAAAAAACACATTTGTAGAAATCTTTGCACATCTCTAAAAAAACTAAACAGAAATATCACATTTACATAGGTATTCAGACCCTTTACTCAATACTTTGTTGAAGCACCTTTAGTCTTCTTGGGTATGACGCTACAAGCTTGGCACACCTGTATTTGTGGAGTTTCTCCCATTCTTCTCTGCAGATCCTCCAAAGCTCTGTCAGCTTGGATGGGGAGTGTCACTGCACAGCTATTTTCAGGTCTCTCCAGAGATGAGGTTCAAGTCCAGGATCTGGCTAGGCAACTCAAGGACATTCAGAGACTTGTCCCGAATCCACTCCTGCGTTGTCTTGGCTGTGTTCTTAGGGTCGTTGTCCTGTTGGAAGGTAGACCTTCGCCCCAGTCTGAGGTCCTGAGCGCTCCAGAGCAGGTTTTCATCAAGGATCTCTCTGTACTTTGCTCCATTCATCTTTCCCTCGATCCTGGCAAGTCTCCAAGGCCCTGCTGCTGAAAGACATCCCCACTGCATGATGCTGCCACCACCATGCTTCACCATAAGGATGGTGCCAGGTTTCCTCCAGACGTAACGCTTGGCATTCAGGCCAAAGAGTTCAATCTTGTTTTCATCCAACCAGAGAATGTTTATCATGGTCTGAGAGTCCTTTAGGGGCCTTTTTGGCAAACTCCAAGCAGACTGTCGTGCCTTTTACTGAGGTGTGGCTTCCGTCTGGCCACTCTACCATAAAAGCTTGATTGGTGGAGTGCTGCAGAGATGGTTGTCCTTCTGGAAGGTTCTCCCATCTTCACAGAGGAACTCTTGAGCTCTCTGACCATCGGGTTCTTCGTCAGCTCCCTGACTAAGGCCCTTCTCCCCTGATTGCTCAGTTTGTCCGGCGGCCAGCTATAGGAAGAGTATTGGTGTTTCCAAACTTCTTCCAATTAAAAACAATGGAGGCCGCTGTGTTCTTGGGGACCTTCAATGCTGCAGAAAGTTTTTGGTACCCTTCCCCAGATCTGTGCCTCGACACAATCCTGTCTCGGAGCTCTACAGACAATTATTTCGACCTCATGGCTTGGTTTTTGCTCTGACATGCACTGTCAACCGTGGGACCTTATATAGACAGGTGTGTGCCTTTCCAAATCATGTCCAATTAATCTAATTTACCTCAGGTGGACTCCTATCAAGTTGTAGAAACATCTCAAGGATGATCTGTAACGCTCGTCTGAAGAAGAGGGAGTAGACCAAAGCGCAGCGTGGTACGTGTTCATTAAAATCTGAACACTAGAACAAAATAACAAAGAGCAAAAATGATCATGAACAGTTCTGTCAGGTGCAGAAAAACAAAACAGAAAACAACTACTCACAAAACACAGGTGGGGAAAAGCTGCCTAAGTATGATTCTCAATCAGAGACAACGATAGACAGCTGCCTCTGAGAACCAAACACAAAGAAATAGAAAACATAGAACTAAAGAAACTAGAATGCCCACCCTAGTCACACCCTGGCCTAACCAAAATAGAGAATAAAAACCTCTCTATGGCCAGGGCTCCGGATTGGAGGCTGTCGCTGGTGGCTCTGGACTGGAGGGCGTCGCGGGAGGCTCCGGACTGGAGGGCGGTGCTGGAGGCTCCGGACTGGAGGGCGGCGCTGGAGGCTCCAGTCTGGAGGGCGGAGCTGGAGGCTCCGGTCTGGAGGCCCTCGTTGGAAGCTTCGTGCCATGTCTCACCACTGGAGGCTTCTTGCCATGGATCATCACTGGAGGCTTCTTGCCATGGATCATCACTGGAGGCTTCGTGCCATGGATCATCACTGGAGTCTTCGTGCCATGGATCATCACTGGAGGCTTCGTGCCATGGATCATCACTGGAGGCTTCGTGCCATGGATCATCACTGGAGGCTTCATGCCATGGATCATCACTGGAGGCTTCGTGCCATGGATCATCACTGGAGGCTTCGTGCCATGGATCATCACTGGAGGCTTCGTGCCATGGATCATCACTGGAGGCTTCGTGCCATGGATATTCACTGGAGGCTTCGTGCCATGGATCATCACTGGAGGCTTCTTGCCATGGATCATCACTGGAGGCTTCTTGCCATGGACCATCACTGGATGGAGGAGACGTATGGGAAGTCTGGTATGTGGAGCTGCCACAGGGCTCACCTGGCTGGGGAGACATGCAAGAGGATTAGTTCTGGGCGCAGGCACAGGACTCACCAGGCTGGAGAGACATACAGGAGGCCCTGTCCTATGCAGAGGCACTGGATACACTGGGCCGTGGAGGCGCACTGGAGATCTTGAGCTAAGACCCTGCACAACCCGTCCTGGCTGGATGGTGACTTTGGCCCGGCACGTGCGGGGCGCAGGCACAGGACGCACTGGGCTGTGCAGACGCACTGGAGACACAGTGTGCAGAGCCGACGCAGGATGTCCTGGGCCGTAGAGACGTACTGGAGGTCTGGAGAGCAGGGCTGGCACAATCCTTCCTGGCTGGATGCTAACCCTATCCGGGCAGATGCGGGGAGCTGGGATGTAGCGCACCAGGCTAAGAACGCGTACTGGAGACACTGTGCGCTCCACCACATAACACGGTGCCTGACCAAAACATTTTTTGGGGTGCCTCTCGGGCTTCCTTGCCAGCCATGTTCCCTCATAACGCTGCCTCTCAGCTTTAGCTGCTCCCAGTTCGGCGATACTCCCCAGCCTGCCTCCAGGGTCCTTTCCCGTCCAGGATTTCCTCCCGTGTCCAGGAGTCCATTACACGCTGCTCCTCCTTACCATGCTGCTTGGTCCGTGGTGGTGGGTAGTTCTGTAACGCTCGTCTGAAGAAGAGGGAGTGGACCAAAGCGCAGCGTGGTACGGTACGTGTTCATGATGTTTATTAAAATCTGAACACTAGAACAAAATAACAAAGAGAAAAAACGAACAGTTCTGTCAGGTGCAGAAACAGAAAACAACTACCCACAAAACACAGATGGGAAAAAGCTGCCTAAGTATGATTCCCAATCAGAGACAATGATAGACAGCTGCCTCTGATTGAGAACCACACCCGGCCAAACACAAAGAAATAGAAAACATAGAACTAAAGAAACTAGAATTCCCAGCCGAGTCACACCCGGGCCAAACCAAAATAGAGAATAAAACCCTCTCCATGGCCAGGGCATGACATGATCAATGGAAACGGGATGCACCTGAGCTCAATTTCAAGTCTCATAGCAAAGGGACTAAATACTTATGTAAATAAGATATTTCTGTTTATTACATTTTTATAAATTAGCAAAAAATTCCCCCAAAACTGTTTTCACTTTGTCATTATGAGGTATTGCGTGTAAATTAATCAGGATTTTTATTTACTTATTTTAGAATTAGGCTGTAACCTAACAAAATTTGGAAAAGTCAAAGGGTCTGAATACTTTCCGAATGCACTGTATGTGACATAGTACACCATTTTCTCAGACAACATTTTGCTCGTGAGCATTTACTTTCAGAACTACTGGCTAAAAAGTAAAGTATAGAAAAAGTACCGGAGAATCTCTTTAAATAAATAGTTTAAATACAGACACTGAATGCCTGTGTTTTGAAAAACAGAAAGTGTCCTTTTCTGTTACATGACAGACTATGTTGACCACATACACGTAAACAGTGTGAGTGTGTATTACCGAGGAAGTTTGGGAGACTCAATCTGTAATGCCCACCTTTTCCTTTGATGTATGCATGCAGGGAGGGATACAGGCCATTGCTACTACTGTAGGGCTGGCTGGCCCTGGCTAACTGAGCTAACACTAACCCAGAGGTAACCCTCCTGTCCTGTAACTGTACCATACAGAGACTAGACCACAGACACTCACTCTCTCTCTGGGACCCTGCATGGGTTCCACTGGAAACTGGTGCTAGTGGATCTGTGTGTAACAGTGTCTATGTGATGTTAGTACCTCTCTGTGACGCTGTGTGTGTTTGTGTGTGTATATGTGTTTTAGAATGTGTTGGTTTTCTATGTACTGTAAGTGTGTGTTTCTCTGTGCTGTGACTGTGGTTGTCTCTTTTGAGGCTGTACTAGACCCTACTGGACTTTGTGTGTGGGACTGCCATGTTTATGTTATTGGTTGTTGATTGAACTGATCAATTTGGGATTGAATTTTGGGGAGTTCTAGCCTGGTGGAACCAGCCTGATCTCACGATAGCTCACATTTGGTTTGAGCACAGCGGTCAGACTGCTTAACCTGGCTAGGATTGTTCTGGTTTTGAGCAAGACTGTGTGAACGAAGCCTTGTATAGGTTCACTCTTAACTTAGCTGTGCACCCAAACCATCCACAACGAAATCTAGACTTCCTCAACTGTTCCCATCAAATGTGTGTTCCTCTGTGCCTCAGTACCAGGAGGGCCAGAAGAGGAGGAAACCCAACTACAGCAGTGTGGACCTGTCAGAAGTGGAGTGGGAGGACAAGGATGACTTTGTACGTCTAAATCATGACGTAACAAAACATTTGACACACACTCCTACTACTGCCTTTACTATACTTAAAGGGATACTTCGGGATAACTTCCCCAGAGTCAGATGAGCTCATGGATACCATTTTTATGTTTCTGCATCCAGTATGAAGGTAGTTTCGTGAGCCAATGCTAACTACTGTAGCGTTAGTGCAAGGACTGAAGGTCTATGGCATCTACTAGCATGCTATCAGTCACCTTAGACTTCCAGTCATTGTGCTAACTCTGGTTAGCAATTGCTAGTTAGCAACATTCTTCAATCAGCACGCAGAGACATAGAAATGTTATCCACAAGTTCATCTGACTCTTAGGAAAGTAGATAAAGGGCTTCATTCAAATCCTGAGGTATCCCTATTTATTTAACCTGGAACGTCCACTCAGTAAGAATTGCCACTGTTTTATTTTTTTAAATCTTTATTTAACTAGGCAAGTCAGTTAAGAACAAATTCTTATTTTCAATGACGGCCTAGGAACAGTGGGTTAACTGCCTGTTCAGGGGCAGAACAACAGATTTGTACCTTGTCAGCTCGGGGACTTGAACTTGCAACTAGTCCAACGCTCTAACCACTAGGCTACCCTGCCGCTGTATACTCTAAGACAGCATGGACTCTTTGCATCTTGATAAATATCCTGTTCTTATGTTACAGCTGCGTAATGCCATGGTCAACAGGAAGACTGGGACATTCTCCATGGAGGTGAAGAAGACGGTGGACAAAGGGGTGAGACTGAAGATTAAATTCTGACTCTGACAATTAAAGAAAAGATTACACTCTCCTTTTTGAACCCCTTAAGGTCTATGGGCCCGGGAATGGGTTAACATATTTAATTGTTTTAAGAAAGTCAAACCAAGGATCATTTAGCTTTTTGATTTAGAATTTTAGGACCCCTAAAAAAAAAGTTGCAATAAAAGTTATTTCATCAAATGTGGCCTTAATGGTATTAGCCCATAGGAAAACATTGAATACATTGCAAAACAGATATCCCCAAAAATAAATAAAAAGGAACTATGTTTTGCAGTGTAAGTCCTATATCTGAGAGATCTACGAAAGATCAGGATATCTTTAAAAAATAATGTTTTAACCAAATTTAAACACTTTTTTATGTTCTAAACTACTTCCATATATGCTTCCATTTCTTTTTTAAACGGGTACCGGGCTATCTTCAGACGAGGCTTATGGGGTGGGCTTCATTGAGCAAAACAACCAGAATGTACGTGTTCGTGACAGTCTCACCTGTTGATGGTGGGGTCATATTAGTGCAAAGTTTCCCAAACTCTGTTCTCGTTTCCCCCCTAACACTACACAGCTGATTCAAATTATGATGATTAGATAATTATTTGAATCAGCTGTGTAGTTCTAGGGCAAAAAAAAAAAAGTGCACCCCTTTGGGTCCCAAGGACAGAGTTTGGCAAACCCTGTATTAGTGTGTAGGCTAAACCTTTCACACGCTACCGACAAGAAGTTGGCAGATCGGTGGTGCCGACTGACGCTTGTGGGGGTCGTAGAGCAAAACGGAGAACGTCATCGTGTTTGTGAGAATCTCATCTTCGGACGCTACAGACGTTTTCATGAGAAGACCGATTTGCGGGATGTTTCCTGGTCCACCGCTGTAGCTCTGCCACCTTCCACCGCAGATTCGGAAGGCCGACACCGGCGTAGCCCATTCAAAACAGAAGTCTCTATCGTAAACAGACATATTTTTAATGGAGATTCTTTGATTATGCTAATTCGATTTCCGCAGGGGCACGGACTTCATATTTTAATGAGAGCCACTGGATGACTCCTCATTCTCCATGCTTTTCTATGTGCTTTCAGAAAAGACTCCTGAAGATGCACAATGACTATTTCTACACTGAAGTCAAGGGAACTCCCTTCAGGTAAGGGGAGATGCTTTGAGCGTCTTTAGTTTTTCAGCACATTCATTGATTCATCCATAAATCTTGATTAATACTCTGATGTCCTGAGAGTTGACACGATGGCTGATTCAGTGAGTGTGTAAGTGCCATGTGTCTCTGTGGGCCCATTTCCCAGACACAGATAACGCCTAGTCCAGTGGAGGCTGCTGAGGGGAGGAAGGCTCATAATGGCTGGAACGGCACGAATGGCATCAAACACATGGAAACCTTGTGTTTTATGTATTTGATACCATTCCACCTATTCCGCTCTAGCCATTACCACAAGCCAATTCTCCCACCAACCTCATGTGGCCTAGTCCTAGACTGAAAAGCAGTTTTATTTTTATTTACCTAGGAAAGTCAGCCTAGAAAGAATTCTTATTTGCCAAACCCTAACCTGGACGATGCTGGGCCAATTGTGCGCCACCCAATGGGACTCCCAATCCCAACTGGTTGTTATACAGCCTGGAATCAAACCAGGGTCTGTAGTGATGCCTCTAGCACAGAGATGCAGTGCCTTAGACCGCTGCGCCACAGTGGGGAATCCCCACTGAACATAATTTTTAGTCCAGGACTAGGCTTTATTCTGTGTTTGGGAAACCAGCCCTAAGAGTGTAACTGTTGACTTCTCTCTGCTGCTCAACCTGCCGTGTGTTTCTGTGTTCAGTGTCGGAGTGGCTTTGTCTAGAGGCCATGGCAAATTCTTCTTCAGAGGAAACGTCTCAGTGGAAGCAGGTAAGAGTCACTCACTCACTCAACAAACTGAGAGCTTCATCAGTTTTATAGACGTTTATGGATATTCTGTACCTGTGGTCTGCCTGTTCTTAAGGCCATATATCAGGGTACTCAGCCTGGCCCTGTTGAAGCGTCACTTATCTGATGTTCATGTGTTTTGCAGGGCTCCTTGACCTGGAACAGCCAGATGTTGCGCTTGCAGATGAATGGTAATGCAGGGGGTTTTGGGTAATGTGGGGGGTTATGAGCTTGGGATTGGTCAGTCAAGCATTATATAGGTTATTGCTTTCTGTGGGTGTGTTTGTAAATTCACTCTGGAATGCCAGAGTGCGCTCAGTGTGCGCTTTGGACTTTTGTAAATTAAGAGCATAGTAAGATTGTCTTTTGGTAAATTCAGAGTTTTGCTCAGTGCACATTGGACGCTCTGGCCGAGGAGTAGGGTTGATCCCAGCGTTCTGACCTCAAAGGCTGTCAAGCACCCACGCTAACTGGCTAAATCTTGCTAGCTAGCTACTTTCAGACACAAATGAGAGAACACATCACTCTGACCATTTTACTCGCCCAAGCAGAGCTGGTTAGGCTGCTTTCATGTTATCTAGAGCGTTGGTGACTGTAGCTGTGCTGCTGGCCATAATTTAATTGTTTATTTGCCGTCACTTACTGAGACCTGTCATATTCAACGAGTGTTTGTAAATTCATCAGTTATTCTGCGCTCTGGTACACGCAGTCAAGAGTGCTCTGAAACCTGAGTAGATGGAGTGAAATTACATGAGCGCACCCTGTTTGTCTTAGTAGGCATGTTATGTTGTGCCATGTGATATAACAGCATGTCTATGTTCTGTTCAGCTGAAACACAGCAACATGGGTTATTTGCCTGAAAGAGTGTGCCACTTTCTATATTTTTCTTTCTATAATTTAGTTTAGTTTCTGTTGGTCAGCTCCTCAAGTGTTTTGGGTGTGTCTACCTATTCATTTGTCAGGACGTATTGCAACACAGATGAGCACCGCTCCCTCTCCCAGATCCAGGCCATTAAACTCTACCTGACCGGACGCAAGCCACACATCAAATGTAAGTTACACCACACTGGGATCTATAGGCTACTGGGGTTTCATTATACATCCTGGGAAGTCATATATCCTAGCTGTAACCCTAACCCTCGCTCCAACCCTAGCCTTAACCCTAACCCTATATCCTATGTCCTGTCTGTAGAGGACTTGGTAGTGTGTTTCCAGGACTGAACCACTCCCTCTCTGCTGTAGGTGACAGGGAGCTGATCCAGGAGGTGTTGTTTGATGCTGTGGTCACAGCCCCACTGGAGGCCTACTGGACCGGCCTGGCCCTCAACAAGTCTGAGTGAGTCTAGTCTACTAACTCCTGAAAATGAACTAACTCATCAACTCCTTTATGCCACACGCCTCCCTCTGTTGCTCTCACAGCTCTTTGCAGGGTTGGTGGTCGTCGTTAAACAGTTCAAAACATCAACGACATCAGCGCGTCACTAGGGCTCTCTGCTTTGATCACCCTTGTGGTTCCCGCCTCTTCCCACAATCCTCTCTACTCTGTGGTATCGGGATTAATGTGCTGAATGTATTGCTCTTTGTTTTCATTGTTTGTTTGCATCACCCCAACAGGAACTCAGACAAAGGAGTGGAGATTGCTTACCTAGGCACACGCACTGGCCTCTCTAGAACCAGCCTGTTTGTTGTCCCAGAGCACCTATCCAATCAGTGAGTACGATACTGAGCATCTGGCCAATCAGTGCAACAACTGAGACAAAGCAATGTACCAGTGACTTGTTGTCTCTCCTGACTCCTTCATGTCCTCCTGTGTCTCATCAGAGACTTCCTGACGGCAGAGGATAAGGAGGGGGTGTTCAACGCTGACCACTTCCCTCTGTGGTACAAGAGAGCAGCAGAGCAGGTTCCCGGCACCTTCGTCTACTCGATCCCCTTTGGAGGTATGGAGACACTTACACAAAACGTACCTTTACTCTATGTCCAGAATCCCCTCACCTTAAACACACCCGCACTTAACACAAGGCGGTACACCATCATTTACTTGCACTGTATTTCAATTATGTTGTCTTTGAAATACAACTTAATTTTACTTTAAACAGTTTCTCTAATATACATTAGCTCACTCTCCCTTATTTGTAATTGAGTGTCATCTGTAGCCTATTTTCCTCCTCACCCCACTCAATAGATCTCTTTAGTTAACCCTGTCTACTGTATCTCTGTGGGTTACCGTAGAGATTCGGTGTGTCTCTGATAGGTTTTACCATAAAGATTTAGTGTATTTGTGTCACTGATATAGGGTGTAGTTAGCCTCGTCACTCGGAGACATGCACACATTAATCTGGTCTCCCGTAGCTGAAGGCGACATCGTGAACCCCGAAAAACATTTACCAGCCTTCTGATTATCTATTTCCGATCAACTTTTCCTGTCACCGAAGGCAAATCTATAACCTGGAATGCCCTACCAGTTTTTACGGACTATCCACTCTGTGAAAATAAACGTTTAAATCTAACTTTTCCAGAGTTTACCGAATTCACACCATGTCACCTGTGAAAGGCCGTACATTTTCACTGACCAAATCCTAGGCGGGACAGCACGAAATGAGACGCAGAGACGTGACTTCAACAAAAAAAGGAAACTGTATTCGGTGTTCTTTCAACTCTCCCCGGGGCCGTACAAACTGACAGTTGGTACCAAACGCCAATCCAACAGCTTGAGCCAAACCATTAACAGGACATCCTACTGTCCTGGAATTCACCATAGTCTCTGGCTCATCATCACTCTCCCCCCTCTGCCCCTTCAGTCTGGTCTTTAGAGAGCACAAACAATACTCAGTCAATTGTCCCCAGGTGAGCACATCAGTAGTGGCTGTGCTGCAGCCCACCTCCATCAGAGGGCGCAGTCGGACCACTTGACCCGTCTGAGCCCTCACACACCCTAAAGCCAAAGGGTCGTTGCCAGCTGAGATCACGCGGTAATCTTGCATGGCGACAACTACGGAGTATGGGACTAGGGAGTGACTTTTGGAAAATGTGTATTTAAACGTGTCTTTTTACCATAGTTCACACACTTTATAGCCCGTACCGATCGGTAAGGCATTCCGTATTATAGTTTTTCCTTGTGATGGGAAAAGGTTCACGGAAATAGGTCAATCAGAGGGGCTGATAAATATGTTATCGGGGTACAGGATGTGGCCTGCAGTGACAGGAGACTAGATTGTGTACAAGTCTCACTGAGCGAAGAGGCTAACTACACCCTTTATCAGAGACACAGATACAGCGAATCGTCATGGTAACCTATCAGAGATGCAGTACACATGGTTAACTAAAGAGATCTATTGAGTGGGGTGTGGGGAAAAAGGCTACAGATGACACTCGATTACAAGTTAGGGAGAGTGAGCTACTGTATATTAGAGAAGCTGGGTTGTGTTGTACAGCTCATCTCTCACTGCTGTCTGTAATTAATGTGCCCCACTTTCTTCCTACTGAGGGAAAGAGAGGATCAGGATCACACTGTTCCCTGTTATCTACCAGCCTCTACCTTCCTCTAACTGCTCTCATCCCTTAGTCTGTAAAATATCCCTCCTTTACTATCACCTCCCTGTTTAATACTATAACCTCATCCAACAATCCCTGTCCCCAGAGGTTCTGTAGTGCTAGTACCAGAACTGTTTATTTTTCATAAGAACACATCTCTCTGTCAGAATCACTTCAAACATCCTGGTTGTAGGCTACTGATGGGATTCCATCAATGAGTGGAGTACTGTGGTTTGCTATTGCCTGCTGAAAGCTGTGAGTATGGCGCCATCCTTTGGCTAGAAAAGGAGTATTCCCTTTTGTTTCTGACTTGGTTTTCCAGCTGTGATTATGCTGAGGTGCTGAGGGTGGAATGGAATATATAGTGTATTTTATAAGATCTTTTGAAATAGTAGGAATTGTTATTTTCCATTTACACAACATTTGTTGATTGAGGCTAATATCTGTGCTTCTGTGTTCCTGTTTTACTCCAGGAAATGAGAATAAGAGTGTGGTTTTGGCCAGCACTGCCATACAACTGCTGGATGACAGGAAGTCGCCTATTGTTGCCTGTAAGCTCCCTGAAAAAGACCCTAACTTCTCCCTGACATAGAGGGCTACTGTACCTGTTATAGGCTTGTAACTGTAATGTTTTAAACAATATAAAAACCCCTTTGAAGACATGTGAAGAAACGATTTAATACATTTTTAAATCCTCTTCTAGATGTACAGTGTGCTGACTGTTCTGTTTGTTTTTGTTAAAACCCACTATAGCCGTTGGGATTCAGATGAAGCTGGATTTCTTTCAGAGGAAGTTCTGGACCGCTAGTAGACAGGTAGACACACACACACACACACACAATATCCAGTGCTGTGAGACATGCTTTATGGATTATTCTAATCATTTATTCATCTTATTGATTTGATCCAGTGTGCTGCTCTGGATGGGAAGTGCACCATTAGCTGTGATAATGAGGTAAGACCAGACAGTAGCTGTCTGTCACTGGCTCATGCTACTTCCTGTTTCTTAGCCTGTGGTCCATGTCTCAGATTTTCTACTTACTGTTTATACTCTGACCTTTCTGTTTCCTCTCAGTAGTTAATTATTAAATGACGTCATGCCTTAAAGATCTGAATTAATGTTCCTTTCTTTATTTCTAACAGGACATCAAGTGTTACCTTATTGACAACAACGGATTTATTCTGGTCACAGAGGACTACTCTCAGGTACCATAAATGATATACTAGACGTGTGTGTCCTGTAGCTCCCCTGGTTCTTAGTATTTGCCTTTGAATAAACATCTTCCTCAGACGGGGCTGTTCTTTGGAGAGGTGGAGAGTGCTGTTATGAACAAGCTGCTTCTCATGGGCTCCTTCAAAAGGTTAGAGGATAAATCATGTTACAGTCATACCATGAACACACACACACACACACACACAATGAATGGTCTATTTTCTCCTCTCTCTAGGATCACTCTGTATGACTACCAGGCTCTCTGTAGAGTGTATGCTGGCAGCAGTGACAGCGCACGCTCTCTATCACATGTAAGTACTGTCCCTAAATATTGTCACATGTAAGGACTCTCCCTAAATATCACATGTACATACTGTCCCTAAACTACTCATCAGACTTACATATACATCCAGTCAATGCTATTTATTTAATTTCTTCTCTCCCAGCCCTTCTCCATCGTGAAATGGCTCCTGACCAAACTTGTCATGTGAGAACAATAAAATAATCACCTTGATACGATAAAATAATGAGATGCACTGATTATCAACCACAATACATATTATTGTATTATTATATCAATGTATGTTTGTTTTCCTCAGTTTCCTGCTGGAGTTCAACCTTTACAGCTGGTGGCATGTTGATCTCTCAGTCAAAGGTCAGTGTGTGCAAGAATATACCTTGAGGTGTGTGGGTGCTTGCACACGTGTGTCTTTCGTGTTTTTATAATGTTAAGATTTACATGTCCCATTTCCAGCCCAAAGGTCGAGGGGGAAGACCATGATGGTGCCATGTGACACGGAGTACCCTGCATTCGTCTCTGAGCGTACCATCAAAGAGACCACGGGAAACATCGACTGTGAGGGGTGTGCCAGGTACTTGTAACAGTTACCTTACCTGTGTATTAGGCACCGATAAACTCACATAGCCTGTGTGTTGAAAATGTATACACAATACAGGGTAATTTCATGCGTTAGTTCTGGGATAGGTGTCCCGCTAGCGCAACTTCCGGTGAAACTGGAGGACGCGCAATTCAAATAAATAATCATAACAATTATGGATATTAAACATTTAGGTACATACAAGCGTCTTATATCGGTTGAAAGCTTAAATACTTGTTAATCTAACTGCAGTGTCTGATTTACAGTAGGCTTTACAGCAAAAGCATGTCATATGATTGTTTGAGGACTGCGCCCCACATCAAAATATTTCTCCACCGGCACGTTTCATAAATTCACAAATTAAATATTCACATACTTTTTGAAAATCTTACTCTGATTTGTCATCCAAAAGGTCCCAGCTGTAAAATGTAGTGTTGTTTTGTTAGATTAAAATCCTTCTTTATATCCCAAAAAGTATTTTGTTGGCGCCATCGATTTGAGTAATCCACTCGTTCAACATGCCAAGATAGGAATCCGAAAATCTACCCCTAAACTTTGTTTCAACAAGTCAAAATGTTTCGATTCAAAGATACCATAAAATGTAATTAAGCTCTAATATTTCATACGGAAATAATTATGTACAATACGAAAACGATATTAGCATGTGCGTGTCATCGTGCGCATACACAAATTTCCAAGTCTGTGTCCCTGTAGTAAAACTATTTTTTCTTACTCGTTTTAGAAGAAACAAGCCTGAAACCTTGAACAAAGACTACTGACACCCAGTGGAAGCCATAGGAGTTGCATACTGGGAGCTAGATTTAATTATTTCCCTATACGTTCCATTGTAAGAGCATGGGCTCCCCCATTTCTACAAACTTCAAAGTGTCTTCTTACCAATGGTACAATTATATGCGTATTCTGGTTTCAGGGCCTGAACAACAGGCAGTTTAACATGGGCACGTCAGTCAGACAGGAAGTGGAGAAAATAGGGACCTAGCCTTATGTTAAAAGCATCCACTCAACTCAACTCTCTCTTTCTCTATCTCACTCCTCAGATCTTTTGTAATTCAGCAGATTCCCAGCAGTAATCTCTTCATGGTCGTCGTGGACAACAAGTGTGACTGCAGCTCTGCCCCCCTGGTTTCCATGGATCCCATCGAGATTATGTATATCCTTTACTAACCCTCAATAAGTTTGAGGTGTTGGAGTGTATTGTTAGTACAAAGCTTTTGAGTGTTTTTTTAATATAAATGTTTTGTAAGTGAACTCTGAACTTAGACTTTAGTTTTCTGAAAATGTGAATAGCTACATTGTCAGAGGTATTAATACATTTCTCATACATGTAGCTATTTAAAGCGTGCATTACGGTTTGGTTTTCTCATCATGCTAGAAAGATGTTGCAGAAACAGTCACCACGCTATCAGTTAAATGTATCGGAGGTATCTGAGGTGTGGTTCATCATCAGTATTTCTATCCTTAACCACTCTGCACACAATGAGTCTCTGAAATGTGATAGGCTGAAGTTTCAGAAAGACAGAAAGCGGCCAGAAACGTGTCATCCTTTTCACCCCGAGGTACGCAGTGTGTAGATATGTGTCTGCGTCACAATTCTGTGATTACACGGAAAGTACATGAACGAGTGTTTAATAACATGAAATTAAGCATATGTGACCATCTGTATATTGTCTGAACCAATTATTGTATGTATTAATTCATTTCTATGGTCTGAAACTCCTGTGATGCCCCCTGTCTGATGCAGGAGAATGCCATGGAGTGTGGAGGAACAGCAAGCCTCTCTGCCCCCCTTACAGCAGCACTGCTCCCCCTACTGGCCACTTTCATTAGCAGGTGACCACACCGCCCTCAAGGCCCACCTTCCTGGACCCAACACTGGACCTAACACTGGAGAGATTGATAGACTGGCGCACCATTAAATGCTGACAACGCACAGGGAGCCTCGCCAACAAGAAGAACTTGCTCACAACTGAGTTACTTATTACCAACAGAGAGATGGACCAATTGTAAATCAATCTCCCTGACCAGCAGAGAAATAACAAATTAGACATTGTTCAAGAGAAACCGAACAATATTCAAAGGGGGAAACAATATGGACATTAGACAGAAAAAAATATACCTGAAAGCAGCAATGAACGGGTTTCACAGGATGACAGAAAGGACACAAGATCAGTTGGATAACAAAGCCAGCCCTCTGTGATGTAGGAACTATCTTCCTTTATGTGCAGTCAGTGAAAGCATTACCATGTTGATTTAAATCTCAGTTGGTTCACTCCACATTAGCGTTCCAAAATACTTCTACACTCTCACAGCTGTAATACGCTGACTGTGCAAGCGGCAAGACAGGATTTTACAGAATAAAAGATCCACTTTTCCCTACGTTCAGACAACATAACACGGGAAACGATATGTGATTGTACAGATATACTAAACACAATATTTGACATTATTTATTGCATGAGACAAAGTCCACTTGATCAGTAATATTGTGGCACTGGTGACGAGGAGATCTATAGTGCCACCATTTGGTCTGGTGCAGCCGTCTAAGGTTGCAGTGACTTTATATTCACACAGCTACTAAGGACATAAGGTTTACATACCACATTTCATTGCCCCTTGTCCATCTGCTCAGTTCTTATAGCAATTCCACCATGGGTAACTGATCTGCAGGGCTTGACATGAACTTTTTCTGAAACTTGTCCTTCAGACAAATACTTTTTTTTCCTTGTCCGAACGGTTAAGGAGAACTGGCCAAAACCTCCCTCTGTTAAGGTGAGTGCAATGCAGATACTTGCAAAGGCTACAAGTCCAGCGTTCATCAAAGCGCAGCTCCCCTGCCAAGACCTGCCTGCACTCTTGGCTCTGCATTATGTCAGTGTCTCAGAGTTCTGGTCAGAGTCTTGTAAGCAGGCACAGGTGTGAGCAAATAGTTCATGATTTAGTGATATCTTCCCTTACAAGCTGTCCTACAGCTTCATCACACTATCCCCATCCTGGGTGGAAAAGACCATCCCTGAGTTGTTCCAAAGCCATGTGGTAACTTTGGACTACGCTGGTGGCTGCCAGTCTTGCACTGGTCATGCTCCCTGAGATTGTTGGGCTCCCGTCGACCTTCCTCCCACTGAAAGAGATGCTGCTGGTGCTTCCCGTTGCTGAAGAATGCTGGAAGTACCGTTGCGTAGATGCTGGAGGTCAGATGACCCCTATCGTGTGCTAGATACAGCTGCAACAGCAGTCCTGGATGCAGAACAGCCTCTCTCCGGGAAAATACACAGCAGAATGGAACCCCGGCCTGTGATAACCCAATTAGGTCATGGGTTGACCTCCAGTCGGCGGGATGGCCTGCCGGGTCATACCGGAGTGTCTGCAAATGAACAAGGAACAAAGGGTTTGAGTTTGAAATGCACGATAGTTTCAGGACCTCTCTCCACCAATTCTATACGGCACAGGACATCTAAAACCTGCTCTACCACTTGGAAAGGGTGTTTGTAGTGTAACAGTATAGACTTTACATCCGTCCCCCTGCCCTAACCTGGGCGCGAACCAGGGACACTGCACACATCAACAGTCACGCTCGAAGCATCGTTACCCATCGCTCCACAAAAGCCACGGCCCTTGCACAGGGGGAACCACTACTTCAAGGTCTCAGCAAGTGACGTCACCGATTGAAACGCCACTAGCACGCACCACAGCTAACTTGCTGGCCATTTCATATCGGCTACAGTAGCACCTCTGAAACTTAGGACATCCCCCCCGCTTCTTAGCCTTATTTCGAACCCAAACCAATTCACCCACAGATTAATATAGATAATTGGCCCGAAAATCAAAGCTAGCCTTTTGTTAATCACCCTGTCATCTCAGATTTTCAAAATATGTTTTACAGCCAAGCTAGACAAGCATTTGTGTAAGTTTATCGATAGCCTAGCATAGCATTTTGTCCAGCTAGCAGCAGGTAACTTGGTCACGGAAATCAGAAAAGCAATCAAATTAAATCGTTTACCTTTGAGCTTCAGATGTTTTCACTCACGAGACTCCCAGTTAGATAGCCAATGTTCCTTTTTTCCAAAAATATTATTTTTGTAGGCGGATTAGCTCCGTTTGTTCTTCACGTTTGGCTGAGAAATCGCCCGGAAATTGCAGTCACGAAAACGCCGAAAAATATTCCAAATTAGCTCCATAATATCGACAGAAACATGGCAAACGTTGTTTACAATCAATCCTCAAGGTGTTTTTCAAATATCTATTCGATAATATATCCACCGGGACAATTGGTTTTTCAGTAGGACCGATTGGAATAATGGCAACCTCTGTATTTTACGCGAGAATCACTGTGAGCCATCAGGTGACCAGTTGCGCAATGTAGCTGCTTACGGGTATTCTTCAACATAAATGCGTAAAACTATGTCACAATGCTGTAGACACCTTGGGAAATACGGAGAAAAAGTAATCTGGTTGATAGCCCATTCACTGCTCAATAGGGATGCATTGGAACGCAGCGCTTTCAAAACATGAGGCACTTCCGGATTGGATTTTTCTCAGGCTTTCGCCTGCAATATCAGTTCTGTTATTTTTTACAGTTTTGGAAACTTTAGAGTTTTCTATCCTAAGCTGTCAATTATATGCATATTCTAGCAAAAATTAAAATACTGCCCCCTAGTCACAATGTTTTAACCAAACAGCACTTTGAATGGGTTGAAACCGGTACTTGCATGAACTCTACTACGATAGACCATCATGACATATGGTACAAGAACATCCCAGTTCAACCCACTGTCCCCCATCCTGGATGGAAAAGACCGTCCCTGAGTCACTCCGAAGCCATTTGGTAACTTTGGACCAGGCTAGTGGCTTCCTGTCTCGCACAGCTCGTGCTCCCAGAGAAAGTTGGTCTCCCGTTGACCTCCCTCCCATTGAAGGAGACGCTGCTGGTGCTCCCATTGCTGAAGAAGACCCCTCTCGTGGATGCTGGAGGTCAGATGACCTCTCTTGTGTGCTAGATGTGGGCGAGCAACCCATCTGACCGGGGATGATAAGCAGAGGTTCGAGATTTGTGGATGTTCAACACATCCACAAACTCCTCTGTCCATTTTGAGATATAATCTCACTCTACCAGGATGTACTTTTCCCATTGGCGGTTTTAGTGAGGGGAGCCAAGATATCCACAGCTATACGTTCACACGGCCAAGAGGTGACAGACCGGTTTAGGGGTGCACAGGGCGGCCGCCCTTGGGCTTTACGAGACGTGCAGTCCACACACTCTTACACAATTTTGCGACATTGTCAAACTCCCCGGCCAGTCGAAACGATCTTTGGCTTTCCCCTGTAGCACTCCTAAATGACCCCCTGTTGTTGTGCTATGTAGCATGTCCAAAACTGTAGGCGCCACAGCTTTGCGAAGGACCACTTGTGTCTTACAAATAGCATCAGCATTAGGCAAGGGGACATGCACTAAACTCAGCCCTTGCACCTGAAGCTGATCCCATGCTGGCACATATTAAGGCTTGATTACGCTACCTTCCTGCGCTTGTTCCCTATACTCTACTTCTTTTAAGCTAGAAGAGAAGGCGTTTTTCTGCGTCTTCTTGTCTGGCGTCTGCAAAGTCATCCCCCACCCCTGCTTCCTGTTCTAGCCATGCCAGCTGGTTGACATGCATCAATGCGCAAACCACAGGGCACTGATCAGAGGGAGGGCTTGACACAACACAGGGCGCGGCAGAGAATGCTGGTAGCCTCGACAGGGTGTCTGCATTCGCATGCTGCTTTCCGGGGGCGGTGCACAATCTTATATTGAAAATGGGCCAACTGTTCCACCCACCGAGCTAGCTGCCCTTCTAAACCTTTAAAGTTGTGCAACCATCGTAGGAGGATGTGGTCTGTTCGCAGAATGGACTCTTTTCCTAAGAGGTAATGTTTATAGTATCTTCTGAAAGTAACCATGCCCAACAGCTCCTCCTTCGTTGTAGCATACTTGTATTGTTGCTTTGTCAGAGCTCGACTAGCATATGCTACCATACACTCCAATCCTTCCTTCTTTGGTATGGTACAGCTCCAATTCCTTCATTGTTATAATCGGTACCTATGATAAAGGTCTTGTTAGGATCTGGGTAGGACACGACTGATGCAGTAGTGAGGCTAACTTTCAACTGCGTGAATGCCCGCAGGCAGTTTTCCCGCCATTTGAAACTGTCTTCCTAAGCTGATGCAGAGAGGGGCAAGATTGAACTGGCGCAGCTTGGAAAGAACTTCATCCAAATGTAGGAGATGTTCTTGAACGGTACGACCGGACACAATAATGTCATCCAAATCAACTAAACGGGTGGTCTACTGTGAATCTGCTAGGACTACATCCATCAATCTCTGGAAGGTACTTGGTGCATTGCATAAACCAAAATGTAAAATGTTGAATTCAATCAAGCCCTGTCTGGTAGGAAACACCGTTTTTGATCTGTCTTTGGGATCCAACCCGACTGTCTCGAGGGTGGAGAACCAGCGAGCCTTGTTAAACTGTCAAGAGCATCTTCAATTCTCCGGAGCAGGTAAGCATCTTTCAGTGACATCATTGAGTCTCTTTCTTTTACCAGAACTACAGGGGCTGTCCAGGGGCTACATGAGGAGCTGTCCAGGGGCTACATGAGGGGCGGATGATGCCATGCTTTAGCATCTGCTAAACGTGGTCTAAGGCTTCCTGTTGCAGTTGGAGGGGGATCCTGCGCGGGGCCATTTTAACGGGTTTTGCGTTACCGGTATCTATCTGATGCATCGTAAGGTGAGTTTGCCCTAGATCCGTATCTCCTGTTCACGAATGGAATGAAGTGCGTTCAAAACCTCTCGTTTCCAAACCAAATTGCGCCACAATGGTGTTTACAGACCAGGAAGTGGTGATGTCCTCTTACTCCGCTTTTCGAAGTCCACTGTCTCACTATCTACCTCCACCTCAGTGAACAGAGTGGCAATTTCCATGCCGCGTTTTAGAATCTGGTTCTCATCAGTCATATTAATTACACGTACTTGCATAACCCCCTGGTCAACTGTACACGACGTGAGCCACCTTGACATCACAATGGTTGAGCGAAGAGGGTTCCAGCATTCCTTTGGTGTACTTCTTGGGAAGACCTTCAACTGCCCACGGGATAATTACTTCGCAACAGGGTGAGAGTACTGTCTCATAGTGAACAGTAACAAGTTTGGGTTGGTTAGCATCATACAACAAGAGGTAGCTTCTTTCCCATTAGTCAGTTTCATCTTCCCCCATATCAATCACATCACCAAATGTAGCTACAAAGTCAGTGCCAAGCAAAATGTCTTAGGGAAGGATATCCACCATAAGAATTCAGTAACTACAGCTAAAGATTCAAATTGACAAATGGTCTGCCAACAGCCCAGGATCTCAATTTCCCCCTCATTAGCTACAGCAACTTAGCTCTGGTAACCCATCAACTCAGTGTCTCCATTAGTATTTTTTAGCAATGGAAACAATTGAAGCTTGAGCCCAGGTATCAACTGGTAGACGGTAGTCCCACCCACTTAGTTTAACATTGAGGTACACCCCAGAAGTGTTCTTGTCACATGGAGAGGCCATTCTAGAAGGAGGAGGAGGGGGGGGGGGGTGAGCATTTGGCCTGCCGTGCACACCCGCTCAAGTTTTCCGGCAGGTAGCAGCAATTTGTGTATGACGGTTACATCCACATTCCTAGCAGAATTTGCTTCAGCCTCTGTTCCCTCGGTCATAAGCAAACCCGCTTTGTTCCAAAGTAGCGGGCCGAGCAGAACGAAGACTGACTCGCCAGTCCCCACTACATACATAATCAATAAAATGATCACGTGTAAACATATCCAGAGTAGTGGCATCTGCAGTTGGGTACGCTTTCTCCATTAACCGACGTAGAGCATTGCCAAATTCACGGGCTGTTTCGTTATGCAGCCTCCTCCTAGCCAGGAAGTTAGCACAGTTCCCATTGTGACTGTCACAAGGGTCTAAACATTTCCCAATACCATTTTTCAACTGTGTAGTCACTACTATCATCAATGGAGAGACCGCTATTAATGTCCCGAGCCCACCCTGATAGTAACAAAGATATATTTTATGCTGCATGTTGGGGGGGGAAGTGGCTGACCATTATGTGGGATGGGGGCTACCATCTGGGCCGCACCTGTGCCTAAGTTTGTCCTCATGGTCTGACATATAAATATATATTCCACCAGTGTAATAATGCTCACAAGACCACACGATAGGTGGGGCATTTACTGGATTGAGCAAAGTAGTGTGATGCAGCCACCATCTTTGTTTGACTGGTATGGTCCAGCGAGGTTAGGACACAAACTCAACACAGATATTGAAAACAATTATCTTTATTAACAACACATAAGGCAGAGTGCATGAAATGGATTTTACATGACTGGGAATACAGCTATGCATATGTTGGTCACAGACACCTTAAAAAAAGGTAGGGGCATGGATCAGAAAACCTGTCACTATGTGGTGCAACCACCATTTCCCTCGTGCAGCGCGACACATCTCCTTCACATAGAGTTGATCAGGCTGTTGATTGTGGCCTGTGGAATGTTGACCCACTCCTCTTCAATGGCTGTGCGAAGTTGCTGGATATTGGCCGGAACTGGAACACCCTGTCGTACGAGTTGATCCAGAGCATCCCAAACGTGCTCAGTGGGTGACATGTCTGGTAAGCATGCATGCCATTGGGACATTTTCAGCTTCCAGGAATTGCGTAGAGATCCTTGCGACAAGAGGCTGTGCATTTTGATGCTGAAACAGGAAGGAGGTGGATGAATGGCCGAACAATGGGCCTCAGGATCTCGTCATGGTATCTCTGTGCATTCAAATTGCCATCGATAAAAATGCAATTGTGTTCGTTGTCCGTAGCTTATGCCGACCCATACCGTAACCCCAGCGCCACCATGGGGGACTCTGTTCACAATTCTGACATTAGCAGACCGCTCAACCACACAATGCAATACATGTGGTCTGCGTTGTTAAAGGTCAGTTGGACCTGAATGTTAAATTCTCCGTAAACAGCTCGTGTGGACAGACCATCTTGAAGTCAGCATAACAATTGCACACTCCTCAACATTAGACATCTGTGTCATTGTGTTGTGACAACTGCACATTTTAGAGTTGCCTTTTATTGTCCCAGCACAAGGTGCAGCTGTGTAATGATCATACTGTTTAATCAACTTCTTGATACGCCTCACCTGTCAGGTGGATGGATTATATTGGCAAATGAGAAATGCTCATTAACAGGGATGTAATTTGTGCACAAAATTTGAGAGAAATAAGCTTTTTGTGTGTATGGAAAGTTTCTTTTTTTTCAGCTCATGAAACATGGGACCAGCACTTTACATGTTGTCTTTATGTTTTTGTTCAGTGTAGTTAAACACTGATGCAAGTAGCCAGACTAGGCTACATGATATGTTTTGAATTGGCTATCTATTTTTTTTATTTTATTCTATAGGCTAGCCTACCTGCTGCTGCATTGTCTCTCTCTCTCCTTGAGCAACAGCCCCCTCGACTTTCATGACCAAACGAACCCTGTTTGCTGACCAACAATCTGCTATAACTGGGCAAATAACTCACTAACTAGCAAGGAATAGCTAAACACGGATCTAGTTTTAAATTCAAACCCGCTGGCACCTGAAACCCCCATGAGATCCCAAACCTAGAAGCAGTTTAGCTAACGCATTAGCTAGCTAGCGAAATGCTAATTCTGTTTAACAAGAAAACGGCTGAGATTCCACAAACACTGTAGCTAGCTAGCTAGGCCTCCTCAGCAGCAATGTTATTAACTGTCATTGAAGTTGGTGGTCACTACTGGTTTCAGATGACGAGTAAAACTCTCCGCCATGTTTTGGTGTTTTGGTAAGGGCTCAGAGTGACGTCACGCACCAAAGAAGCCTCAAAACCAATCACGACAGATAAGTAACAGGGAATTGTTAATAATTTCCTTGTTTTTTTTAAATAAAATGAATACATATTTTGATGCTCCTGGACACATAATCAGTGATGTAACCTGGAGTCATAGGGTGTTTCGGGTCAACATCACACACCCTCGCGCAGGCGACCCAACCAAGGTTGATCAGATCCTGACTTGTCTCCAGGTAGCATTACGCTGCTCCCAATGCATCTCCTCTCTTGATCCAGAGACATTGTGCTGCTGATGGCTCTTCTCTTCACTCCCTTGATGCCAAGTGCGCTGCAGGATCTGTAGAGGGATTGTCCAGCAAAACCCTTGGAGCCTACCTCGATAGGCATGGACCTAGCCTTGCAACCCTGGTTCTGACAGTCGTTGACAAGTCCCTCGTACTTTGCCCTCTTCCTCTCGTACGCCTCCTGAAGACTATCTTTCCAAGGGACTGTCAGCTCAACAATAATGATGGTGTTTGTGGACTCTGACACCAGGGTTATGTCTGCTCTCATGGTTGTCTTGACAATGTGCGACAGGAACTTAACATGGCTCATCACGTAATGTCTTTGATGACCCTAAAATGTTTGATGTTGATAGGCCATTGTGAAGTGGATTTACAAAGGATTTAAATGGACAAGTACAATCTGATTTCAAGATTTATCAATAACCCTAAATTTAACGATGTTCCATAGGCCTACACACTGAATTTTGTTTTATTTGGACCTATGGTTCATGAGAATACCTTTTTCAAAGATTGTCCAAGATGGAGGAAAATCTATCCAAACAGCCCTTATGAGTCCTTGAGGAAAATGTGTGCACCATGAGGAAATACACCTACATACAATGTTTCTTGTCACTAGGTGAAACGGGGCAGCAGACATGAAGGTTTAAGTTAGACTGCTTGTAACAGTGCCACCTATAGGCCAATCAGTGCCATTCTTTTTGACAAAGTTACTCTAGTTTCCATGTGAAAAATTTAGAAATAAATTATCAATCTATGCTTGAGTTATTTGACCATGTCAAGGGGGAAAAAATGAAGAATAACAAAAGGTTTCACAGCTTGGCTCTGGATCACAAAAAGGATGAGAAAGCACTGTGACAGCAATGATGAGATCCTGAGCACATTACAGACCCCTCTGTGGAAGCCAGAGCAAAGAAACCAATATCCCTGTGTACTGTACATGTACTGTAGAAAATAACAAGAGTTACGTCAAGGTAGTTATATGAATTAAAAGAACAAAACAAATTCCACCTTTAAAAAAAAAAAGAGTACTATACAATTGAAAATAAACTGTAAAAAAAAGATGGTATAGAGACGCGATTGTACGATTTTAGAGACGAGCGGATGGTTGAAGTCAATTTATTCTGCCTGCTTTAAATTTTACAGCGGAGAACATCTTAAACAGATTAAAAATATGCATGTGAAGGATAAAAAAAATACATTTAAGTTACGTGAAAGGAACAAAGTTCAGAGCTCTGGCTGTAAACTGAAAATATGAACATTTGCATGTTTTAAATGTTTATTGTAACCTATAATGCTTACCCCGATCCCAAACCCCCTCGTTTGAGGACGCTGCTACTATCTAAATAAACACAAATCAATATTTTCTATCATCTGTCTTTCAGCTCCAATTCTTTACTTAACTTCAACAGTTGCATTTATGTGAGTGTTGATTTACAGTTACCCTAATGGAATTAGCTAAACAAATGAATAAAAAAGCTACTGTATTTAGCCCTTACGGTTTATCATAATGATCTTACACAAAAACATGAAATAAGTGTAAATACAATCATTGAGCAAGGTGATAATAGAGAGCAGTGATAATACTGTAGCCATTCTCTACATACACCATCTTGTAAGAGGCTCAAAGGGTGTGGTGCAGACATAGGACATTTTGCCATTTTGCTAGTGCTGTGAAAAAGTATTTTCCCCTTTCAAATTTTCTCTACTTTTGCATATTTTTGATACTGAATGTTATCGGATCTTCAACAAAAACCTCATAGTAGATAAAGGGGACCTGAGTGAACAAATAACACAACATTTACATACTTATTTAATTAATTTCAGAAACAAAGTTATGGAGCACCCAATGCCTCTGTGGGGAAAAAGTAATTGCCCCCTATCACTCAATAACTGGTTGTGTCACCTTTAGCTGCAATGACTCCAACCAAACGCTTCCTGTAGTTGTAGATCAGTCTCTCACGTCGCCGTGGAGGAATTTTGTCCCACTCTTCTTTGCAGAACTGCTTTAACACTGTGACATTTGTAGGTTTTCAAGCATGAACTGCTCGTTTCAAGTCCTGACACATCTCAATTGGAATTAGGTCTGGACTTTGACTAGGCCATTCCAAAACTTCCCATTTGTTGCTTTTTAGCCATTTTCACTTGTTTGTGTGTTTTAGATCATTGTCTTGCTGCATGACCCAGCTGTGCTTTAGCTTCAGCTCACAGACAGATGGCCTGACATTTTCCTGTAGATTTCTCTGCTACAGAGCACAATTCATGGTTCCTTCTATTAAGGCAAGTCACCCAGGTCCTGAGGCAGCAAAGCATTCCCAAGCCATCACACTTCCACCATCACGCTTGACCGTTGGTATAAGGTTCTTACTGTGGAATGCAGTGTTTGGATTTCGCCAGGCATAACGGGACCCATGTCGTCCAAAAAGTTATACTTAAACTCATCTGTCCGTAGAACATTCTTCCAAGAGGCTTGATGATCATCCAGGTACTTCCAGGTGCTTTTTTGGCAAACTTGAGTCAACTTTTTGGACGAGATGTGTCCCATTATGTCTGACGAAAACCAAGGAAGCGTTTGGTTGCAGGCATTGCAGTTTAAGGTGGCTCAACCAGTTATTGAGTATAAGGGGAAATTCATTTTTCACACAGGGAATTGGGTGTTTCATATCTTTGTTCCTTAAATAAATAAAATAAGTATTTCTTTTTTTGTTATTTGTAAACTCAGGTTCCCTTCATCTAATATTAGGTTTTGGTTGAAGATCTGATAACATTCAGTATCGACAATATACAAAAATAGAGAAAATCAGAAAGGGGTCAAATACTTTTTCACGGCACTGTAGAGAAAGTCATAGTTGTGGTTTCAAAACTACATCAGTAGGCTGTCCTGCTGGGCTGAGGTTGCTGGTGTGTCGGGGATTGAGCTGTATATGTGGTATATATCAGACTAGGTAAAAGAAACAGGCAGTTACACTTTAGACCTTTTGAAAATACACATTGTACATACTGTATTATTGATTTAAGATGATTTAGACATGAAGTGCGAAAAATGCTAAAGTTTGTATCATTTATTTGCATTGGATTTGTACTACAAATTGTAAAAAGTTAGCATTTGGAAATAGTAACCAGGTAAATAAAGCAAAGCCTGGATTGTTGTCATACCTTGTCAAAAGGATGCTTACAGGGTAAGGAAACAAATTTGTAAATGTGTAATTATGTTGAACTATCCCTCTAATTGAAGTTCCTACAATGCATTTGATGTGATATAAATACACTTTTTATTTTAAAGAAAACTATGATTTTGTCATCTCTTAGGAAAGCAGCTTGGGCAGCAACATCTGGGGAGACTGAGAATAAAACCAGTTTGGTCCCAGGTGGACAGCCCATTTGAAACCAACATTTACAGCCTACTTATTGCCCTAGTGGGAAAATTGGGGACTTGGGTCCCAGGTGTTTAACCAAATGGGTTACACCTGGGTAACCCATTTGGGTAAACACCTGGGACCCATGCAAGTAAGTCCTCAATTCGCCCGCTAGGACAACTTATGAAGCCCAACATGGCAAACACATGTGGGTCCAACGTGGTTATTTAGGACAAAACTTTGTGGGTCCCTTGTGGTTATTCTTTATGAGGGCTCAAGTGTTAACCCTTTGGGGCAGCATTTTCACTTTTGGATGAAAAGCGTGCCCAGAGTAAACGGCCTGCTACTCTGTCGCAGATGCTAATATATGCATATTGTTAGTAGTATTGGATAGAAAACACTCTGAAGTTTCTAAAACTGTTTGATTGATGTCTGTGAGTATAACAAAACACATATTTCAGGCAAAAACCTGAGGAAAATCCAACCAGGAAGTGGGAAATCTGAGGTTTGTAGTTTTTCAACTCATTGCCATTCTAATATACAGTGTCTGTGGGGTCTTATTGCACTTCCTACGGCTTCCACTAGATGTCAACTGTCTTTAGAACCTTGAGGCTTCTACTGTGAATGAGGGGGGAATGAGAGGGGAATGAGCCAGGTGTCTGGCAGAGTGCCAAGAGCTCGTGACGCGCGTTCATGTGAAAGTTAGCTCGCGTGCCATTGCTTTTCTACAGACAAAGGAATTCTCTGGTTGGAACATTATTGAACATTTATGATAAAAACATCCTAAAGATTGATTCTATACTTAATTACAGGTCGTAGAAACATGTCAAATAACTTTTTGGACTTTTCGTCCGACCTTTCGGCTGGACTTGCACACGCGTTTGGATTTGTTTACCAAACGCGCTAACAAAAGGAGGTATTTGGACATAAATGATGGGCATTATCGAACAAAACAAACATTTATTGTGGAACTGGGATTCGTGGAAGTGCATTCTGATGATCATCAAAGGCAAGTTAATATTTATAATGCTATTTCTGACTTCTGTTGACCACAAAACATGGCGGGTATCTGTTTGGGTTGTTTTGGTCTCTGAGCGCTGTACTCAGATTATTTCATGGTTTGTTTTTTTGACATCTGACACAGCGGTTACATTAAGGAGAAGTATATCTCTAATTCCATGTGTAACACTTGTATTTTCATCAACATTTATGAGTATTTCTGTAAATTGATGTGGCTTTGTGCAAATTCACGGGATGTTTTGGAGGCAAAGCCAAAAGTAAACTGAGGTTTCTGGATATAAATATAAACTTGATCGAACAAAACATACATGTATTGTGTAGCATGTTGTCCCGGGAGTGTCATCTCATGAAGAATATCAAAGGTTAGTGATTCATTTTATCTCTATGCTTTTTGTGACTCCTCTCTTTGAAAATGGCTGTATGCTTTCTGTGATTAGGTGCTAAACGAGAAGATTATCTTTAAAATGGTGTCTAATACTGGTATGTTTGAGAAATTTGAATGATGAGATTTCTGTTGATTTGAATTTGGCGCCCTGCAATTTCATTGGCTGTTGGCGTTCCCAGACAGGTTAACCCACTTAGGTCCCACATGGAACTGTTGACTGAGAAGTTGGAGTGAGATGGATTTTTGTCCGTTATTCTGATCATTTTTATCATCGATAAAACATATGTAATCTCAAACCCAGTTTTCTGTTCCCAAAACGAAAATCTGTTATGAAGAGTGGACTAATTTTTACAGACTATCCTTTGGCAAAGGCGTTGTTTAGAAGGAGTGCAGGGGCAAATTGAGTTATTGCACACGTGCACTTCACAGAGTAGGTGTTCCCTAACAGAAATATGCAAATACATGCTAGAACGTGCCAATGGGATCTAGCTAGTTCGTGCTTGGCTCTGCCCACCTCCTTGCTTGTTCTGCCCAACTATGATCCACTTGGATTATTTTTCTCCTATTGGAAACGACAGGCTGTGGTCCATCTTGGTTTAGTTATACAAATCTTTGCCTACATCTCCCAGAAAAGGATGTCAAGGGGGTATTTTTAGATCTAAGAAATATTAAATAAATAGTTAATGTTTTAAGTTATCTTGGTAATGTCTTTGATTACCCTAAACATTGTCAGGTTGATAGGTCATTGTGAAATTAATTTGCAAAGTATTTTAAAGGAAAAACCAGGGAATCCAATTTATCAATAACTCAGCCATCTCTGAACCAATCACTTCGTTTAGCTAAATTAAAAGATGTACCATGGGCCTACTTACCGAATTGGGTGTTATTTGGACCTTTCCTGAGAATACACCTTTCAAAGTTTTGAAAAGATTTCCAAGATGGAGGACAATCTACCATGTCATTGAGGCAAATATGTTCAGCCTGAGGACAGACACCTACATACAAAGTTTCAAGTATCTAGGTCAGGGGTATTAAACAAATGTTTCCCCATGGGCTGCATTCGGTCATAAACTGTAAGAATGTAGGTTTATTACTGTTTCTAAAGTTTAGATTTGATTTTAGTCATTTTAAAGTACAATGAAATCGGAAAGTATTCAGACCCCTTTACTTTTTCCACATTTTGTTATTCTAAAATTGAATTAAAAAAAAATTCCAATTCCAATCTACACACAATACCCCATAATGACAAAGGAAAAACTGGTTTCTAGAATACTTTCCGGATGCACTGAATATTGAGTTTGTTTTTCCTCACTCAAACCAGCTGTATATATTGACACTCCTGCTCTAGGTCAAACGGGGCAGCGGATATGAGGGTTTAAGTGAGTCTTCTTATAATAGCTCCACCTATAGGCCAATCTTTTTGACCAATTACTCATGGCCTCTCGTTTCTGTGTGCCAAATTAGAAAAAGAGTTACCAATCTATGCTTGAATTGTTTGACCATGATGATACTGACCTTGTGCTTTGATGAATTGGAAGGTATCTAGAAATAACAAAAAATATACTTTTTTTTCAAAAGCAGTATAGATTGGCATGAGTCACAGTTCTATAGTAACATAATGTTAGTAACTATTCACACAAGCTCATGACATTATTACTTCAGATCTGACATCTTATTTCAATTGAACTCACGTTATTTAGTAGTAATGGCAATACTCCTCTAGGCAAAAAATAACATTCAAATCAAAGTAGAATGGGCTGATAAAATGAGACGTCAACTTACCACAGCTGTAGAATGCTACAAGAACTTGGAATGGAGGAATACCTCACAGACAAGGAGGATGACCAAAAACAGATGACCAGCCATATCAGGGATGAACAACACCATTTTCACAGATCCTCCGACTCAAATCAAAATGTATTTGTCACATACACATAGTTAGCAGATGTTAATGCGAGTGTAGCGAAATGCTTGTGCTTCTAGTTCCGACAATAGTAATCGACTCTCACAAACTACTAGGATTATGGTGTCTGTGACTTAGAGAACGGTTTGAATAGAGAGAGAGATGAGAAACTTCCTTGCAGGAAAACCACAAACAAAGTAGTGTCTCACATCATGGGGTTGGGGGAAGGTCAATCAGTCAATGTTCTGTAGTTATATTTTGCTCCAATAATTGACAATGAACCAAAAAGCATTAGCTTCACTGTCCAAGTAAATTCATATGTTTTGTTTGAGGTCTATTTGACTGCAACAACTCTGATAGAAAGAAGTAAGGTTCATGTACAGCATTGGCAACACACAAAAGTTAATATTCTGGCTGTGACTCCATGTATGGCTCTGTAACTCAACAACACTAAATTTCTATTGACATCTTGAGGTGCTTACAGAAGCATTCATATGTTTCTCATGTTGGTATTTTTTGGGGGTGAATTTAGTTTGGGTTTTCATATCTAAAATAGTCTGGTAAAGATGTTAAATGTAACCATAGCGTCAGTATCTGAGGTATCTGAGGTTTGGTTCAACTTCAACAGTTGCTTTTATGTGTAAGGTGGATGTTGGTGTTGTTTTACAGTTTGCTTAACTGACACCTAATGGAATTAGCTAAACAGCTGGAAAAAAAGCCAAGCCACCTCAGTTTATCAGAATAAAAACATGAGAAATAGAAATACCAAAAATAGAATCACAGACAGGCGTAAGAGATAGGTAGGTGTTTAACAGAAGGTCTTATTGTCTGACCATTAAACTCAAGACATGCACTATATACAGCATCCTGTGAGAGACGAGCATTTAACTTGTTGAGCAGAACAGACATGACATTATGAGAGGGGTGTCTGGGATCTGTAGCTAGAGAAAGTGACAGTTGTGGTTTCACTGAGTTTGCTGGTCTGTCGGGGATTGAGCTGAACACGTGGTGCATATCAGACTACAAGACAGAAAGAGACAATTTGGCAATTTGGCCTACGGTATTTTGCATATAAATGATATGGTAAGAACAATTTAAAGAAGTGCTGAACACAATCACATGGGTGATGGTGAATTAGACAAATTATGGCTCATTTTTACTTGTGCTGTACTTTTTGAGATGCCTGCGTATCCACTCCAACAGTGGGCATTAATGTGGGTGGTACATAAGTGATCAGACTGTAGTTTCCTGTATCCCCAGATTCCACCTAGAAGAGAGAGTGAGAGAGAAAAATAGATTTTAATTATCCTGTCTGTCTGTCTGGAACAGCAGTCAACCAACTGTTGGTTTGACACTTTGAATGTTCAACGGTCGTTCTTGAAATGCGAAGGCATTTGGGCATTAATACATTCTTGTTGATTTTTTAAAAATTAATTTTAATGTATTTGGGTACATCTTCCCATTATAAATCAACTGATATGGCAGCTCAATGACTTTAAATCATGTTTACCATTATGATAACATTGTGCCATTAGTAGAGTAGTAACACCAATGACAATGTTTTGGTCGTTTTAGTTAATTACCCTTTCAAAATAATTGACTAAATCGATATGATTAATAGTTTTGCTCACAATAAAATTGAGTTACACCAATGGCACTTTGTATTGAGACACAACAAATGATCAATGGAGTCCTCAAGTGTACGGCATACTAAAAGGGAGGGATTCTTTTAGAATGTTCTTTAATGGCCTCCTGTGTGGCGCAGCGGTCTAAGGCACCACATCGCAGTGTTGCGGGGTCACTACAATCCCTGGGGTTCGATCCCAGGTTGTGTCACGACCGGACAGTCCCATTGCACTACTTTGTGAGAATCTTTTTTACTTAAAGTATGTGTTTACCAGCATTTTTACTTGAGTCTGATAATTATCTGAAGAAAAAGTTAATCTGATAATACCTGTGGAATATAAAAATACTTGCTTGATATAAGTTTGGGGTCATGTAGAAATGTTCTTGTTTTTGAAAGGAAAGCAAAACAAAAATATCTATTAAAATAACAAGAAATTGATCAGAAATACAGTGTAGACATTGTTAATGTTGTAAATGATACTTGTAGCTGGAAACGTCTGATTCTTTATGGAATATCTACATAGGCTTACAGAGGCCCATTATCAGCAACCATCACTCCCGTGTTCCAATGACACATTGTGTTAGCTAATCCAAGTTTATCATTTAAAAGGGTAATTGATCATTAGAAAAACATTTAGCAATTATGTTAGCACAGCTAAAAACTGTGGAGCTGATTAAAGAAGCAATAAAACTGTCCTTCAGACTAGTTGAGTCTCTGGAGCATCAGCATTTGTGGGTTCAATTACAGGCTCCAAATGGTCAGTCTATTCTTGTTCTGAGAAATGAAGGCTATTCCATGCGAGAAATTGACAAGAAACTGAAGATCTCATACAACGCTGTGTACTACTCCCTTCACAGAACAGCGCAAACTGGCTCTAATCAGAATAGAAAGAGTGGGAGGCCCCGGTGCACAACTGAGCAAGAGGACAAGTACATTTAAGTCTCTAGTTTGAGAAACAGACGCCTCAAATCAAGTCTCAACGTCAACAGTAAAGAGGCGACTCTGGGATGCTGACTTTCTAGGCATTGTTCCTCTGTCCAGTGTCTGTGTTCTTTTGCCCATATAAATCTTTTATTTTTATTGGCCAGTCTGAGATTTTTTTCTTTGCAACTCTGCCTCGAACTCGGCCAGTATCCTAGAGACGCCTCTTCACTGTTGACGTTGAGACTGGTGATTTGCAGGAACCCCGTTCCGCCAGCAGAACCCCTCGCCAACAGCTAATGAAATTGCAGGGCGCCAAATACAAATCAACAGAAATCTCATAAATCAAATTTCTCAAACATACAAGTATTAGGCACCATATTAAAGATACAATTCTTGTAAATTCAGCCACAGTGTCTGATTTCAAAAAGGCTTTACAGTGAAAGCTCCACAAACGATTATGTTAGGTCACCACCAAGTCACAGAAAAACCCAGCCATTTTTCCAGCCAAAGAGAGGAGTCACAAAAAGCTCAGATAAAGATAAAATCAATCACTAACCTTTGATTTTCATCAGATGACACTCGTAGGACTTCATGTTACACAATACATGTATGTTTTGTTCTATAAAGTGCATATTTATATCCAAAAATCTCATGATTTTTGCAGAGAGCCACGTCAATTTACAGAAATACTCATTATAAATGTTGATGATGTTGATTCAAGTGTTATGCATGGAACTTTAGATAAACTTCTCCTTAATGCAACTGCTGTCTCAGATGTCAAAAAAACTTCACAGAAAAAGCATACCATGCAATAATCTGAGTACGGAGCTCAGAGCCCAAACCAGCCAAAATAAATATCCGTCATGTTGCACAGTCAACATTAGTCAGAAATAGCATTAGAAATATTTACTTACCTTTGATCTTCATCAGAATGCACTCCCAGGAACCCCAGTTCCACAGTAAATGCTTGATTTGTTTGATAAAGTTAATAATTTATGTACACATACCTCCTTTTGTTAGGGTGTTTGGTAAACAAATCGAAACGCGTGTGCAACTTCCAGCGGAAAGGTCAGACAAATTCCAAAAAGTTATATTACTGGTTGTAGAAACATATCAAACTATGTATCGAATCAATCAGTAGGATGTTTTTATCATAAATGCTCAATAATTTTCCTACTGGAGAATTCCATTGTCTGTAGAAAAGCAATGGAACGAGAGCTACCTCTCATGTGAATGCGCGTGACTGAGCTCAAGGCTGCTGGCAGACCTCTGACTCATTCCCCTTTCATTCGGCCCCCCTTCATAGTAAAGCCTGAAACAATGTTCTAAAGACGGTTGACATCTAGTGGAAGCCTTAGGAAGTGCAACATAACCAATATCCCACTGTGTATTCGATAGGGGCCGAGTTCAAAAACTACAAACCTCAGATTTCCTACTTCCTGTTTGGATTTTTTCTCAGGTTTTTTCTGCCATATGAGTTTTGTTATACATAGACATAATTCAAACAGTTTTAGAACATTCAGAGTGTTTTCTATCCAATACTAATAATAATATGCATATATTAGCATCTGGGACTGAGTAGGAGGCCGTTTACTCTTGGTACGCTTTTCATCCAAAAGTGAAAATGCTGCCCCCTATCCCAAAGAAGTTAATGAAGCTGCCAGTTGCTGCCAGAGAGACTAGGCGATCACAAACTGTCTCCCAAACTCCCAGTGACCTCTGCTACCAGGTCACCAGTAGGTTGCTAGGGAGCAGGACACCTGGAACTCCTTCTGCCTGCTGAGGTCAGAGCCTCCCCAGTCTCTCTGCAAGTGGACAAGAGTGATGGAGTGCGTGGACAGAAGTGAGTGATGTTGTTATTGAAAGTTGTGCATTTACTGTTGGTTGTTACTATTGCTGATAGTTAATAGTAGTTCATGCTGTGTATTATACAGTACTTTTTTACGTCACTATCTCCTTATACAGATAATATTATTATTGCTCATGTGCTGTTACTCATTCATTCTCATGCTATGTTTATTAGTATATTCATTCATATTATTCTCTGTTCAGAACCACATCCATCTCATATGTCCTCTGGAAATAAAGTTATTTAGTGTGAGTTACGATGTGCGGTTGCCGTAATCCTCTGACTGGGAAAGGTTGGTTTTTCATGCTAAGTAGTTTACCATGTGTATCAAGAATGATCCACCACCCAACGGACATCCAGCCAACTTGACACAACTGTGGGAAGCATTGGAGTCAACATGGGCCAGCATCCCTGTGGAACACTTTCGACACCTTGTGGAGTCCATGCCCCAACAAATTGAGGCTGCTCTGAGGGCAAAAGGAGATGCAACTCAATATTAGGAATGTTTTGAACACTCAGTATATGATGATGATACTATTATTCATAACAAAAAAACAGGTAGCTAAATGTAACGTGCCTTTAATGAGAAGAATTCAAATCTAGGCCTATTTATTTCATCTTTGGATTCTAAACTAGTTTGAAATCGGCATCTATTTCCTATTGTTAATTCATTTCCATGATCATTGCAGAATAAATTCCTCACCTTTACTGACTGTGATGGTTTCATACTTGCGAAATAGCTTATAGTCCCTCTACAGCAGGGCTGCCCAACCCTCTTCCTGGAGATCTACCATCCTGTGGGTTTTCAGTCCAACCCTAATTTAACACACCCGATTCTACAAATTAGCTGTTCAAGACCTTAACTAGCTGAATCAGATCTGCTAAATTAGGTTTGGACTGAACCAGTAGACAGTAGATCTCCAGGAAGAGGGTTGGGCAGCTCGACTCTACAGGAGCGGTATTTACAGGTCCAAAACAGCAAATGTCACTGCAAAAGAAAACATTTTGCCACCTCCAAAGACTCGGCTGGTTAAAGGAAAAGATTCAGAGTCATCATTGTCCAAGACCAAGTAAAGACCAAGTGAGAATCGATCTGAGACCAAGACACTCAATATGTGGTATCGAGAGCGAACTCGAGACTAAGAAAAGGAAATGAAAAACATGGTGGGGATATTATTCTTGAGAACAAACGTTTAACATTTGTATCGATTGCCATCAGTCAAAGTGCACAAGTAACATCATGTTAGTAACTACTGTTTCCACATCATTACAACAAAAAATGCAATGTGATTACGTTGAATCAATGTGGAAAACTGATTGGATTTGAAACAAATATTTGATATTTTTTCACCCAACTTTTCACCTAAATCCAATCAAATTGGTGAAAGACCATGTGTTCTTAATGTTTTGTATACTCAGTGTACAATATTCACATGAAATATGATCAAATTGATCAAATTAGACACTCAATACCAACGATATAGCTGTATACAGTGTATATATACTAGTGCAAGAGTTGGATCGGAGGAATAACTCACAGCAAAGGAGGATGATCAAAAACAGATAACGAGCCAGATCAGGGGTGAATAATGCAATGTTTCAGAGAAACAGACTATCACAAACTACATAATAAGTACCGTGTCTGTGACTGAGAGAATTCTATTAATAGAGAGGAAGACGAGGAGCCTACTCACAGGAAACCACAAAGAAAGTCCATCAACTGGTATGATTAGAGGTAAATGTCTCCTGCTCCTAACATGAGCCAAAACCATTTGCTTATCTGTCAGAGTAAATAACTATATTTTATTCAGGCTTTCTTTTTAACTACACTGCACAATAAAAAGCAGGTTTCATGTACAACAGCAGTATATATTGCCAACATCCAAAAGTAAGAAACAAGAAACTGTCTTGCTGTGTCTCCATATGACTCTCCATATTGTGCATTAGAGGCAATATGTTTCCTATCTACTGTTGTTATTAGCTTAATAAGATAGAGGTGCAGATACATAAGCAGTAAACTACAACACTGAACATTTCCATGGGAATATAACATGACAAGTGGTGCTTGTTGTAATGGTCAGAAGCATGAATACATTTCTCATAATGGTGATTTTGGGGTATGAATTTAGTTGAGTTTTTTTATATCTTGCTAAAATTGTCAGGTAAAGTGGTTGAATAGTTTCAGTTAGATGTATCTGAGGTTTGGTTCAACAGTACTTCTGTCAATCTCCTCAACACAACTAGTCTCTGAAATATGATAGGCTGAAGTTTCAGAAGGACAGGATGCGGCAAGAGTCTCGTCGAACTTTCCACCCGACTGTGGTGTGTGTGTGTGGGTGCATGTGCATGTGTGCACTCGTGCACCTGTTTGCAGGTGTGGATACGTGGCAGCATACACTTACTGGTTGGTATGTGATCTGTAGACTGTGTGACTGCTGCAGGAGAATGCAGGCCACTTTGCCTCCCTCGCAGTAGACCAAACCACAGTACAGATAATCTATAAATTGTTATTTGAATAATATTTTTAGTCCAGGACTAAGCATTATCTGTCTCTGGGAAAATCAGGGGAAAAGGGCCTTGGTCCGGGAGGTGACCAAAAACCTGATGATCACTCTGACAGAGCACCAGAGTTCCTCTGTGGAGATGGGAGAACCATCCAGACAGACAACCATCTTTGCAGCACTCCATCAATCAGGCCTTTATGGTAGAGTAGCCAGACAGAAGCCACTACTCAGTAAAAGGCACAGAGTTTAGAGTTTGCCAAACAGCACCTTAAGGACTCTCAGACCATGAGAAACAAGATTCTCTGGTCTGATGAAACCAAGATTGAAGTCTTTGGCATGAATGTCAAGCATCATGTCTGGAGGAAACCTTGCACCTATACCTATTTCCGGTCACAACTTGCAGACTTGTTTACGTGTTGCTGCGCGTTTTGTTGCCAACCTATTTTGCTACCTGACAACTTTACGGTTTTTACTTTTTAATTGCCGTTTATATTTTTGTTTTTTCAACTTTTTCACTCCGGACGCTTTATCTGGACATGGTTCGTCAGGACCTCCAACAGCTGAAGCTAAGTAGTAACATTAACATGATGCCTTCTAATTGCAGTCGTTGTACTCATAATATACAGGAGAACGATCGCCTTACGGCGAGGATAGCTGTGCTGCAAGCCCAGCTTCAGACGCAATCGTTAGGCAAGGGTCATTTCAGTGTAGGAAAGGATGAAACAGCGTCTGTGCCACCAGTAAGTACAGATAGTAGTATAAATCCCCTGGCACAGTCCCCGCAGCCGGACAACTTTCTCACGGTTTCTGGAAGGAAATGCTGTAGGAATGCTCAACCGGTGTCGCTCATTCAGCCGACAGAAACTTTCATTAAGCAGCGAGTCGGAGTCAGAGGCCGAGCCTTCTCTTGTCTCTACTCCTCCCGTTACGGGGTCTGAGATGCCGAAGCTTAGCTCTGACAAATTGAAAACTCTAGTCATTGGCGACTCCATTACCCACAGTATTAGACTTAAAACGAATCATCCAGCGATCATACACTGTTTACCAGGGGGCAGGGCTACCGACGTTAAGGCTAATCTGAAGATAGTGCTGGCTAAAGCTAAAACTGCCGAGTGTAGAGAGTATAGAGATATTGTTATCCACGTCGGCACCAACGGTGTTAGGATGAAACAGTCAGAGATCACCAAGCGCAACATAGCTTCTGCGTGTAAATCAGCTAGAAAGATGTGTCGGCATCGAGTAATTGTCTCTGGCCCCCTCCCAGTTAGGGGGAGTGATGAGCTCTACAGCAGAGTCTCACAACTCAATCGCTGGTTGAAAACTGTTTTCTGCCCCTCCCAAAAGATAGAATTTGTAGATAATTGGCCCTCTTTCTGGGACTCACCCACAAACAGGACCAAGCCTGACCTGCTGAGGAGTGACGGACTCCATCCTAGCTGGAGGGGTGCTCTCATCTTATCTACCGACATAGACAGGGCTCTAACTCCTCTAGCTCCACAACGAAATAGGGTGCAGGCCAGGCAGCAGGCTGTTAGCCAGCCTGCCAGCATAGTGGAGTCTGCCACTAGCACAGTCAGTGTAGTCAGCTCAGCTATCACCATTGAGACAGTGTCTGTGCCTCAACCTAGGTTGGGCAAAACTAAACATGGCGGTGTTCGCCTTAGCAATCTCACTAGGATAAAGACCTCCTCCATTCCTGTCATTATTGAAAGAGATCATGATACCTCACATCTCAAAATAGGGCTACTTAATGTTAGATCCCTTACTTCAAAGGCAATTATAGTCAATGAACTAATCACTGATCATAATCTTGATGTGATTGGCCTGACTGAAACATGGCTTAAGCCTGATGAATTTACTGTGTTAAATGAGGCCTCACCTCCTGGCTACACTAGTGACCATATCCACCGTGCATCCCGCAAAGGCGGAGGTGTTGCTAACATTTACGATAGCAAATTTAAATTTACACAAAAAAAATAAGTTTTTGTCTTTTGAGCTTCTAGTCATGACATCTATGCAGCCTACTCAATCACTTTTTATAGCTACTGTTTACAGGCCTCCTGGGCTATATACAGCGTTCCTCATTGAGTTCCCTGAATTCCTATCGGACCTTGTAGTCATAGAATATATTCTAATCTTTGGTGACTTTAATATTCACATGGAAAAGTCCACAGACCCACTCCAAAAGGCTTTCGGAGCCATCATCGATGGCTCAGTGGGTTTTGTCCAACAGTGGGTTTTGTCCAACAGTGGGTTTTGTCCAACATGTCTCTGGACCCACTCACTGTCACAGTCATACTCTGGTTTTAGACCCCATCATAGCACTGTGACTGCACTTGTGAAGGTGGTAAATTACCTTTTAATGGCATCAGACCGAGGCTCTGCATCTGTCCTCGTGCTCCTAAACCTTAGTTCTGCTTTTGATACCATCGATCACCACATTCTTTTGGAGAGATTGGAAACCCAAATTGGTCTACACGGACAAGTTCTGGCCTGGTTTAGATCTTATCTGTCGGAAAGATATCAGTTTGTCTCTGTGAATGGTTTGTCCTCTGACAAATCAACTGTAAATTTCGGTGTTCCTCAAGGTTCCGTTTTAGGACCACTATTGTTTTCACTATATAGTTTACCTCTTGGGAATGTCATTCGAAAACATAATGTTAACTTTCACTGCTATGCGGATGACACACAGCTGTACATTTCAATGAAACATGGTGAAGCCCCAAAATTGCCCTCGCTAGAAGCATGTGTTTCAGACATAAGGAAGTGGATGGCTGCAGACTTTCTACTTTTATACTCGGACAAAACAGAGATGCTTGTTCTAGGTCCCAAGAAAAAAAGAGATCTTCTGTTGAATCTGACAATTAATCTTAATGGTTGTACAGTCGTCTCAAATAAAACTGGGAAGAACCTCGGCGTTACTCTGGACCCTGATCTCTCTTTTGAAGAACATATCAAGACCATTTCAAGGACAGCTTTCTGTCCAAAAATGATGCAGAAAAATTAATCCATGCTTTTGTCACTTCTAGGTTAGACTACTGCAATGCTCTACTTTCCGGCTACCCGGATAAAACACTAAATAAACTTCAGTTAGTGCTAAATACGGCTGCTAGAATCCTGACTAGAACCAAAAAATGTGATCATATTACTCCAGTGCTAGCCTCCCTACACTGGCTTCCTGTCAAAGCAAGGGCTGATTTCAAGGTTTTACTGCTAACCTACAAAGCATTACATGGGCTTGCTCCTACCTATCTCTCTGATTTGGTCCTGCCGTACATACCTACATGTACACTACGGTCACAAGACGCCGGCTGAGTCACTGCCTTACTGGGGCTCTCTCATACCGTCCCTGGGAGGGGTGCGTCACCTGAGTGGGATGAGTCACTGATGTGGTCACCCCCCCCCCCCCCCCCTTGGGTTGTGCCGTGGCGGAGAACTTTGTGGGCTATACTCAGCCTTGTCTCAGGATGGTAAGTTGGTGGTTGAAGATATCCCTCTAGTGGTGTGGGGGCTGTGCTTTGGCAAAGTGGGTGGGGTTATATCCTTCCTGTTTGGCCCTGTCCGGGGGTGTCCTCGGATGGGGCCACAGTGTCTCCTGACCCCTCCTGTCTCAGCCTCCAGTATTTATGCTGCAGTAGTTTATGTGTCGGGGGGCTAGGGTCAGTTTGTTATATCTGGAGTACTTCTCCTGTCCTATTCGGTGTCCTGTGTGAATTTAAGTGTGCTCTCTCTAATTCTCTCTTTCTCTCTTTCTTTCTCTCTCTCGGAGGACCTGAGCCCTAGGACCATGCCTCAGGACTACCTGACATGATGACTCCTTGCTGTCCCCAGTCCACCTGGTCGTGCTGCTGCTCCAGTTTCAACTGTTCTGCCTTATTATTATTGGACCATGCTGATCATTTATGAACATTTGAACATCTTGGCCATGTTCTGTTATAATCTCCACCCGCACAGCCAGAAGAGGACTGGCCACCCCACATAGCCTGGTTCCTCTCTTGGTTTCTTCCTAGGTTTTGGCCTTTCTAAGGAGTTTTTCCTAGCCACCGTGATTCTACACCTGCATTGCTTGCTGTTTGGGGTTTGAGGCTGGGTTTCTGTACAGCACTTTGAGATATCAGCTGATGTACGAAGGGCTATGTAAAATTGAATTTTATTTGATATGGTGAAGCATGGTGGTGGCAAAATCATGCCGTGGGGATGTTTTTCAGCAGCAGGGACTGGGACACTAGTCAGGATCAAGGGAAAGATGAACAGAGCAAAGTACAGAGAGATTATTGACAAAAACCTCCTCCAGAGTACTCAGGACCTCAGACTGGGGTGAAGGTTTACCTTCCACTAGGATAAGGACCTTACGCACACAGCCAAGACAGGGCAGGAGTGGCTTTGGGACAAGTCTCTGAATGTCCTTGAGCGGCCCAGCCAAAACCCGGACTTGAACCCGATCAAACATCTCTGGAGAGATCTGATCATAGCTGTGCAGCGACGCTCCCCATCCAGCCTAACAGAGCTTGAGACGTTCTGGAAAGAATGATAGAAACCAAAGGTGCTTCAGAAAAGTACTGAGTAATGGGTCTGAATACTTTTTAAAATCTAATGTTCAGTTTGTCTAAAAGCCTTTGTTTAAAAATCTGTTTTTGCTTTGTCATTATGTGTAGATTAATGGGGGGGGACTATTTAATCCATTTTAGAATAAGGCTGTAACGTAATAAAATGTGGAAAAAGTCAAGGGGTCTGAATACTTTCCAAAAGCACTGTATATGGACTGAAAGAAAAATAGCACCTTGATCTTTACCCCTGGCCAGAAAATGTGACGTTTACAACAGCACATAAGTTTGCATTATCTTGAATAATAAAGATCAAAATCAAATCATGTAAAATACTAACAAAGGTGAGGGAATGGTTGTATTCAATTTATTCTTCTTACTTTTTTGTTTTACAGAAGAGACCATTTCAAATGGAGCAAAAAACAGAGGATTTGTATTTACTGTAACTTAAAGGTCTCATTGACGAGGGAATTATTTTTTATTTTATTTTATTTAACCAGGTAGGCCAGTTGAGAACAAGTTCTCATTTATAACTGCGACCTGGCCAAGATAAAGCAAGCAGTGCACAAAAACAACACACAGTTACACATAAACAAACGTACAGTCAATAACACAATAGAAAGATCTATGCACAGTGTGTACAGTGTATATGGGAGGTGAGGGGGGAGCCACCTCTTTTCAACAAACAAAGCCATCCCCCATAGCATAATCGACCACCCTGACCACTGGGCTCAAGTGTGCATCGAAACAGAATGAAGGCTCATGTTAACTGGAAAACAATGTAAAAAGTTGTGTTCTCACACCATTTACATCTTAACCACTCCGCAGTCATTGGACTTAACGGCTAGAATGTGTCTACAACACTGCACATTGTAGGAGCGACTGATGTGCTGAGTAAGTTTAAATTAAACTGGGAATATGTTATATATTTATTGATTATTAATTGTCTGTATCTATCGATTTTGATCAAATATATTTTATTTAGTAAATTTTATCAAACCGTTAAGGAAGGAGACATCACACAGATGACAGAATATATATAAATACAGTATATATTTATTTGGGCATTTACTTAAACATATTTAAAGGGGAGTATGCCCCGGACACCTCCAAAATCCCCAAATAAAAATACTAACATATTAACAGATATTATGGATAGGCATGTAACACAATCCAGGTTTCCATGTGTGATACAGTAAATTACGGCAGTTCCAAGCATTTTGAGGGCCCTAAGCGAGATTTGCCCACCTCACCGACAAAACATTTTAGTGGCCCCGCTCATGGCGGCGAAGAGAAAAATTTGGAGCTTTAAAGTTAATGTCCTGCAGTTCTACTAATTTTGCCATGGGGCGGAGAGAACTTAATGTCCTACAAATCAACACAGTATGCCATTGTCGTTGAAATAATAACATTCGGTTTTAAAGCTAATTTACTGCAATTCTAAACATTTGCCATGACTTATGCCATGTTCATTTGATATCTGAGTGAGAGTGACTAACAAAATCATTGGGGGCCCCGTGGAAGTCAGGGCCCCTGGGCAGTAATTCAGCCATTACTACACCGCTTAAATAGCTGGCGAGACTAACTGGGCCTAGCAATCTATAAAATCTCGAAACTGCACGTTGTGTATTCTACTATCCTACGGTTGTTTTTGGAGGGGCCTCTAGCGGCTGCTTACTGTATGTCGCTTATAAATAGAAACGGTACTGTAGTAGATGTTTTAGATACTTATTTACAGTAACATGATGTGTGATAAATAAAGGACATCCTGAAAGAAACCACTTTTCTGTGAGACATACAGAGAGCCAGTGGTGTAGTTTCAGTGTGTCTGCAGAAGACTGTAAAACCCATCAGGCTGGGCTGAGGTTGCTGGTCTGTCGGGGATTGAGCTGTATACATGGTACATACCAGACTAGAGAAAATAAACACAGTTTAGCTTCAGTCCTGTAAATGTAATGTAATTTAAAAGGATGTAACATCAATCTGAAACTGAGAGCCGTTCACATTCACCAAACACAGTGGGTGATTCTGAACTTACATTATCGTTTTCAGATGACTTTCCATTTTCTTCAAAAGGACCTGTACAACACAGAGGGATCCTGAGTGAGTGAGTGAGTGAGTGAGTGAGTGTGTGGTTGCATGTCACTTTGCTATACTTAATGTCCTTTCACACTTCTCCTCCTGACTCAAACCATCCTGTGGACGTACAGCTCTATTCTCATGCTCTAACACATTATCTCATGTATAACTTATACACATACATGCTTACTGATATGACTACCTCAGACAAACAAACAAGCCTAAACAACTTTGAGTCCTATAAAAAGCCCTACATGTTATGAAACATTGGGACAGAGTTAAATAGACAAACCTAATGGTAAAGATGTGGGTGGTACAGAAGTGATCAGGCTGTAGACCCCTGCATTCTCAGAATCAGCCTGGACGAAAGAGAGAGAGAAAGATCCTTATTATCCCTCAGACTGTCTGTCTGTTCCTACGAAAACAAGTATGTATCTCTATCCAAGGCTATTATTTTTGCTGTACTTACATCTTCATTTGCAGATTGCTGCACAGGACCTGCATCTCACAGAGAGAGATGAGAGAATAGATCCCAGCATCCCTTGAATCCAACATGCCTTTACTGCTCATAGCTCCCATCACCAAATCACCTACAACAGAAACAAAATGAAAATGAAATTAGATTATGTGTTTGTACATGTATGTGTGTAGTTGTGTTAGTAGTGTGTGCAGTGTTTGATGTATTTTGTTTGGAACATACATTGGCTGTGATCATCCTGTCTGGATGTAGGTCTGTACAACATACAAGTATATAAGAAGGTTGTGGTAAGAACATCTCATCATGGACAATACAGAACTAAAGGTTGATACAATCTGCATCATATTCACAAGGGAATTCTTACCTCAGAGAATTGGTTTTCTCTGAAAAATAAATGAGGCTAAATGAATGATATTGAATATAGCCTACACTACACAAAATCACCAAAAGGAGTTGAAAGATTAACCCATGTCAAAGGCACTTACATTAATATGAGAAGGAAAATGTTTGCAAATTATTTGTTATGCAGAATCAGAAGTACTCACTGGTCCTCCTGCAGAGACAGACAGCTGTCAATCCCATCAAGAACACGCCCACTCCAGAAGCCATACACACTGCTGTCTGCCATAATTGCACCTCTGTTTGGTGACATGATGACATCAGGAGAGGTCATTAGCTCTTAATCCAAATGTAAATACTTCAATGGTAGACAGGTGTTAGAATACCACTTTATTATTAGTCTTGGTAAATGTTTCCGTTTTCATATATGTGAGAAAAGACAGCTAGTCAGCTAAGCGTTTTACATTTGAGTCTGTGAAGGAAAATGTTATGTTTGTGCTTTTCTAATAACCAATTGGACTGGGTCCATGCAACTGACTGATTGATCGTGACTGGGAGGAATCCTCACTATCAGTGCGCCAAGAACATTGTTTTGAAAACCAAAAGGGGTGTCTCAATTTCAAGGTCTCAGCTTGAAGAGAAGAAGCCTCGTGAGGTATTGGTTGGTCACATGCATGAACCAAATGTTAATGATGAATTAATTATGAATTATGAATAAGCTAAATCTTGCAAATATAACTTGTCTGTTTCAGCAGTATATAAGACAACTAATGGGACTTCCCCGGTGGAGCTCCTGACCAACGTGTACTATGGTACATTAAGTTTGTTGGAACCTCTCCAGCTTGTTGATAATAAATAATTATTCATTTAATATTGACTTCAGGTGTCCCTGATGGTAATTTCTGCGACAAGTAACTTAGCAGAGGCTCTTATCCAGAGCGACTTACGTGCATTCATTTGAAGATAGCTTGGTGAGGCAACAACATCTCACAATCACAACAAGTACATTTTCCCTCAACAAAGTAGTTATCAGCAAAGTCAGAGCTAGCAGAAAAATACAAGTGCATTTTTGCTGTGGAATTTCTAAATAAGGACACTTACCCCAAACTCTTTTTTGACTGTTTGAATTCACAATGCTGTCTGTGGAGCTTTGACCTCCTGTGCACATGCAAGATAGAGACAGTTTGTTAACAGTTAACACACATCACAACTTAGTCAACACCAATAAACAAAAATCGTGTGGCCATACTCACTTTCAGTTGGACTCTTTGGTGTGTCAGTTGTCAAAGTAGGACTAACAGTCAAATCTGGTGCAAAGCAAAGTCATTGGATCTGGTTATACAATAAGGTATCTTAATGGGATGATTTAATCAATTCAATATTAACCTCATTTCTAGTAATTAGGCACATTTGTGATTTAAAAAATGTATACAAAGACCTGGGTCTGATAAAATAAGTTAATTATTTTCAGTTTTACTAACTAAAGATGACCAACACACTTGATGTAGGATTCACTGCTATGCTGGGGGCCAAAGGAGAGGTCAAACCTGGTGAGAAGAGATGAGAAATGTACATTTGTTTCATATCAAATAAAATAAAATGTGTTGTGTCACATGCTCCAAATACAACAGGTGTTACAATACAACCTTACCATGAAACACTTACCATGAAACACTTACCATGAAACACTTACCATGAACCACTTACCATGAACCACTTACCTTTAAAACACTGCATTGCTGAAAGAAAATATTTGCTAAAAAACTATAAATAAATCACAATAAAATAACAATAGCGAGGCTATATACTGGAGGTAACTCAGGTAAAATGTGTATGTAGGAAGGTGTAATGTGACTATGCATACAGTTGAAGTCAGAAGTTTACATTCTTCTGTTTACATACTTCTGACTTTAACTGTATGTTGGAGTCATTAAAACCCGTTTTTCAACCACTCCACAAATTTCTTGTTAACAAACTATAGTTTTGGCAAGTCGGTAAGGGCACCTACTTTGTGCATAACACAAGTCATTTTTCCAACAATTGTTCACAGACAGATTATTTCACTTATAATTAACTGTATCACATTTCAAGTGGGTCAGAAGTTTACATACACTAAGTTGACTGCGCCTTTAAACAGTTTGGAAAATTCCAGAAAATTATGTCATGGCTTTAGAAGCTTCTGATAAGCTAATTGACATCATCTGAGTCAATTGACGGTGTACCTGTGGATGTATTTCAAGGACTACCTTTGAACTCAGTGCCTCTTTGCTTGACATGGGAAAATCAAAAGAAATCAGCCAAGACCCCCCAAAAATGTGTAGACCTTCACAAGTCTGGTTCATCCTTGGGAGCAATTTCCAAACCCCTGAAGGTACCACGTTCATCTGTACAAATAATAGTACGCAACTATAAACACCATGGGACCACGCAGTCGTCATACCGCTCAGGAAGGAGACACATTCGGTCTCCTGGAGATGAACGTACAAATCAATCCCAGAACAGCAGCAAAGGACCTTGTGAAGATGATGGAGGAAACAGGTACAAAAGTATCTATATCCTCAGTAAAATGAGTCCTATATCGACATATCAGCTCAGCAAGGAAGAAGCCATTGCTCCAATAACGTCATAAAAAAGCCAGACTATGGTTTGCAACTGCACATGGGGACAAAGATCATACTTTTGGAGAAATATCCTCTTGTCTGATGAAAGAAAAATGTAACTGTTTGGCCATAATGACCACCGTTATGCACATGCGCCGAATACAACAGGTGTTGCAATACAACCTTACCATGAAACACTTACTATCAACAATGCATTTTTTTTAATGTAAGAAAATATTTGCTACCTTTGTTAAATTTTTTAAATAAATAACTCAATAATAAAAAATGTAAAAACTTTAAAAAAAGCAACACATTAAAAAAAATCCGTCTGGCCCTGCAGCCTTGTGAATGTTGACCTGTTTAAAGGTCTTACTCACATCAGCTGTGGAGAGTGTGATCTCACAGTTGACCGAAACAGCTGGCGATCTCATGCATGGTTCAGTGTTGCTTGCCTTGAAGCAAGCATAGAAGGGATTTAGCTCGTTTGGTAGGCCTTCGTCACTGGGCAGCTCACAGTTGGATTTCCCTTTGTAATCCGTAGTAGTTTGCAAGCCTGCTTTATCCGACGAGCATCAGAGCCAGTGTAGTTGGATTCAATCTTAGCCCTGTATTAATGCTTTGCCTGTTTGGTGGTTCGTCGGAGGGCATAGCGGGATTTCTTATAAGCATCCGGATTAGTGTCCCGTTCCTTGAAAGCGGCAGCTCTAGCTTTATTCTCAGTGCGGATGTTGCCTGTAATCCATGGCTTCTGGTTGGCATATGTACAATCAGTTGAAGTCGGTGATTGATGTGGTATACTTCACAATGCCATCAGATGAATCCCAAAACATATTCCAGTCTGTGCTAGACAAACAGTCCTGTAGCTTAGCATGCGTGTCATCTGACCACTTCCGTATGGAGCGAGTCACTGGTAAGTCCTGATTGAGTTATTTTTTTTGCTTGTTAGCAGGAATCAGGAGGATAGAATAATGGTCAGATTTGCCAAATAGAGGGCGAGGGAGTGATTTGTTCACATCTCTGTGTGTGGAATAAAGGTGGTCTAGAGATTTCTTTCCTCTGGTTGCACATTTGACATGCTGGTAGAAATGGGAAAAGTCCCCAGCCACTAGGAACACCGCTTCTGGATGAGCATTCTCTTGTTTGCTTATGGCCTTATACAGCTCGTTGTGCTGTCTTAATGCCTGCATCGGTTAGTGGTGGTAAATAGACAGCTACAAAAAATATAGATGAACTTTCTTGGTAAATAGTGTGGTCTACAGCTTGTCATGAGATAATCTACCTCAGGCGAGCAAAACCTCTAGACTTCCTTAATATTAGAGATTGCGCACCAGTTGTTATTGACAAATAGACACAGACCACCACCCCTCATCTTACCGGAGGTTTATTGTTCTGTCTTGCCGATGCACAGAAAACCCAGCCAACTGTATATGATCCATGTCCTCGTTCAGCTACGACTCGGTAAAACATAAGATATGGATGGTAAAGCAGGATTATCCACTTGCAGACGAATTCTCACCAAGCATCAGGATCTGCGGCCCCTGTATCGGTCGTCTCCTCTTCATGCGAATGACGGGGCTTTGGGCCTGGTCCGTGAAATGACGTAAATCTTTCTCCTTCAATTCATTAAGAAGAAATCTGATGTCCAGAAGCTCATTTCGGTCATAAGAGACAGTGGCAGAAACATTATGTAAAAAACAGGTCACAAAAAACACCCAGAATAGCACAATTGGTTAGGAACCGTGATTACACAAATAGAAAGGTATTTGTTATTTCTGTTAGAGAACAACACAACTCAGTCAGTAGAAAGATTCACAATTTCATAATTTGGCATATTATTGTTAAAACCCAGAACCTTAAAAGTTTATGGTGTACCATGGGATGCCCCGTTAACATCCCAAATAATGCTTACATGGATATTCCCTTCATTAACATCTAGAATGGTCTCTGCCACTTCTGATTGCCTGCTGTCTGTTAAATGCTCTACATTGGGTGTCACTCTAGTATGGAACTGTGAAATGCAGAGATTGGGGCACAACCTGAACTGGGCGTTAACAGCAGCAAAAAAGGTTATCTTTAGTGGATTACCCCTACAATCCTCTTGTCTCAAACATGGTTATCATATTTTCAAGATATTGTTCGTATAGAGCGATCAGCGGCCATGATAAACAAAGCTCGGGTAAATACAATTGAGGTATGGGATGTATTAACCAAAACTATCAGATATCAGCACCTCTTGAATAAGCAATGGACCTACATGGTAAGGGAGTTGGGGGACGACATTTTATTTTCTGAGAATAATATAGAATATGTTTTATTGTAAACTTGTAAATTTGTCTGAGAAAAGACAGGTTGTCAGCTAGAGATGGATGCTTACCCAGAACGCTTTCTGTGGAGCTTTGACCTCCACATGCAAGAGAGAGACTGTTTAATAACAGTTAACACACAACAGAACTTATTACGGCCACTAAACTAAAATCATGTGGACTCTTAGGGGTGTCAGTTGTCAAAGTAGAACTAGTAGTCGAACCTGGTGCAAAGCAAAGTCATTGGATCTGATTATACAATAATAAAGGTATCTAAATGGGTTGATTTAATTAGTGAAATATCAATATTTTTTTTAATCAGGGGAAATTTGTGAGTAAAAACCTAGGTTCAATAAAGCTAGTCTATTTGTTTAGGTCCTATCTGCTAACTAGAGAAAGATGACCAACACACCTGATGTAGGATTCACTGCCATGCTGGGGGTCAAAGGAGAGGTCAAATCTGGTGAGAGGAGATTACACAAGAACAAATGTAAATTAATTTGGTATCTAAGGTCATTCAATAAGCAGAAAGAGAGAAGTATACTACACATTTTCTACAAATCAGATGGACTAAAAGTACACAAATCTGGACTGAAATTACAAGCATGGGTCAATTCATAAATCGGATGGAGCTTTAGTGAATTAATGTGAACAAAAATATACATGTAAGTTAAAATGAGTGGATCTACTTACTGGTAGTTGGTGTCACTGTGGTGTCTCGGGTCGAAGTAGAAGTAACAGTCGAAACTAGAGGGAAGCAATATGATTACACAAGAATAAGGTGTTACATTAAAATGATGTTCACTTAATTTTACAGGCATGTAATCTAAACCATTGACTGTATAATTGGTATTTGCAGAGAGGGTCATTTAGAGGCCCAACACACCTTCTGTAGGACTCACTGTCGTGCTGGGAGGCAAAGTAGATCTAGGACCTGGAGTCAAACCCATTGAGAAAACACATATGAATGAAATTTGTATTTTATTCAGGTGGTTGTTGTCCTTTTGAAATACCTTCATGACTTGTCTTTTCAAAGTGGGAAAAGTAGGACTATAAATTCACTATGGACAGATTGCTTCTTGCCCTGGTAGATTATATTTCTCCTCATTATAGAGATGATAAGACCAGTTCATAAGGTGATTAAGTCTTTCAGGACAGATAAGGTGTTGATTGTTGTTATCAGCTTCCTAGAATAAGGTCACCATGAATCTAACAGGAGAAGCACAACAGCGCATAGATACAATCTAAATGCTGAACCAGTTCAACAAAGAAATTAAACTTCTCATCCTGGGACTCAACACCAGATCAGCCTGGGATCTGGCCCAGATTAAGACAGTGTGGAGATCCATATGTCAAAGTGCTATGCTCCAAGGAGCGAGCAACAATTAGGGAGTGACTGATTTAGGGGGGAAGGGAGGGTCAGAATGAATATAGTCATATTAAACTAATCAAAGTGTAGTCAGATCATGAAGACCTGCAGCACTGATAGATTCTTATTGTATAGATAATGACTCACCTGCAAAGCTGTACCCATCACTACGTGGTGAGAGAGAGTTTGGTCCTGAGCTCACTCTGTAGTCACAGCTCACCTCCTTATGCCTCACTGACTGTAGACTTCTGATCAGATCAGATCATTCTCATCCGCAGAGAATTGACAGAACCAGCATTTGGAATCTGTGTGTTTCTTCTTCCTGATGTGTGCTCTTATGAGACACTTACTCTTCTCTCCAACATACAGGTTACAGGTGGTGTCATTACTGACAGAGCCAGGAATTAAACAGGTGATGATGAAGTTCTCATTCAGACTGACTGTAATATTTGGTTTCTGACCTGTTGGGAGAGGACAACAACTTAATTAAGTACAAGGCACACTATTCAGCATATAAAAATATACCAAAGAGCCTATAGTATTTAACAATGCAAGTTCAAATCATGATGGTCATAAACATGACATGGACTTATGATTTGCATAACTACTTTGAATTACCTTGGACTGTGATTTAAAAACATGAATTAAAATTAATTGATTTGTTAAAAATAAGTTAGAAATAAATTAAGCATTTGCCCAATGAGCACAGACATCAGTTCCACACCTAGTTTTGATTTACATTTGATTGAGTTGTCGACTAATGTGAATTCAAAGTGAAATCAACAACATTTCAGCCATTTCAATGGATTTAGGTTCAAGTTGGGTGATAAAAAGACCAACATTCTTAAAATTATTTTGTCAAATCCAATACATTTTCCACGTTGACTTAATGTCATCAGAAGGGAAAACTATTTTTTGTTGAAAAGACGAATAAACAACGTTTATTCAACCAGTTTTTGCCCATACCATTCTACACTTAAAAAAATGTACATATTATACATATTTCTGCATTTGTTTATGTAAGTATCTTACCTGTAATTATGTATTTATCACTGCGGGGAGACAGAGAGTGTGATCCTGTGTTCACTCTATAGTCACAGCTCACATCTCTCTCCAACTGCAGATGCCTGAACATTCTTAGTAACACTGAAGGTACAGAATAGTTTGGATGATGCTGCGTTAAATCTCCTCACCCAAGCCTCTTTGTAGGCCTGAGGCTGGTCTCCAGTGTACAGGTTACAGCTATGACCATCACTGACAGACTCAGGAAGTACACAGGCAATAGTGATGTCATGAGAAGATTCGTCATTGACACTAATGTCTGGTTTCTGCAGTTTACCTGTGAGGAGAACACATCAATAACTGTCCATACTGTAGGTTAATGAGAATACACACCTCTTTCTTTACCAGATAACGAAAATAGTAAGAACTAAATCGTCTGTATATGTTAGCATGACATTACATATTCCAATCTGATTACAGTGAGCCAATCAGATCAGTATATTCATAATAATAATACTATTCTACCAAGAATAGTGATAGGCACAGGACGAATGTGCATCGATGGATAGTGAGTCTCTACTGTGAAAAAACATCTCATACCATGATTATTATAATATTTTTACTGGGTAACTAAAAACTCATAATAATGATACTGACCTTGGGCTTTGATGGATTGGAACGTATCTAGAAATTATAAAGTAGATTATCATCGTCTGCCATTCAAAAATTATGTTTTAACAGGAGACACCTGAACACTTCACACAAGTTGGTAAAGTAGCGTAATCTACTGTAATGCATTAATGGGGATCAAGCAGTGGTCATTCTTAACTGAACAAATTGTAAAATAATGATAGAGCGAAATAAATAAGATGATTAATGGAATAAGATACAAGACACTCATCATAGCCATGAGATTCAGAAATATCAAGAGTTCCTAAAGTAAAAGAGTAAAAAGTAAAAGACTAAAAGAGGGGAGAGAAGAAGAGGAATATCCTGTAGAACAAACAGATGATGAAACTGTAGAAATGTAGAAATAACTCACCAAAAAGGAGGATGACCAAGAACAGATGACCAGCCATATCAGGGATGAACAATGCCATTTGTCAGACAGCTACATACTGTTAGTCTGACTTCACAGTAAGGTATGACTGAGTCAGAGGATTGTTTAAATAGAGACGTACATGTGGAGCTTGTGCACAGCAAAACCACAGAGAGCAGAAACCTAAACAACAGTCTCATACAGCAAGTGTGAGCTAATGTTGCAGAAGTAAGGGTATCTGAACAATCAGAATCATTTATCGGTCATACACTCCCCTCCATATGCATTTGGACAGTGAAGCTAAAACAATATATTTGGCTCTATACTCCAGTATTTTACATTTGAGATAGAATGTTTCATATAAGGCGACAGTACAGAATTTCCCCTTTTTAAGGATATTTTCAAAAAGTTATCATTCCCCTTGACTTATTATTATTATTACTATTGTGTTACAGCCTGAATTCAAAATGTATTTAAAAAAAATCATGTCTGAACCATCTACACACAATACCCCATTATGACAAAGTGAAAACATGTTTTTTGTAATTTTTTGCTACATTTTTGAAAATAAAATCCAGAAATATTTCATTTAGATAAGTCTTTACATCACTGAGTCAATACTTTGTATTAGCACCTTTGGCAGCGATTAGAGCTGTGAGTCTTTCTGCGTCTCTAAGTCTCTAAGAGCTTTCAACACCTGGATTGTGCAACATTTGCCCATTATTCTTTTCAAATTTCTTCAAGCTTGGTCCAATTGGTTGTTGATCATTGCTAGACAACCATTTTCAGGTCTTGCCATAGATTTTCAAGTAGATTCAAGTCAAAACTGTAACTCTGCCACTCAGGAACATTCACTGTATGCTTGGTAAGCAACTCCAGTGTATATTTAGCCTTGTGTTTTAGGTTATTATCCTGCAGAAAGGTGAATTAATCTCCTAGTGTCTGGTGGAAAGCAGACTCGACCAGGTGTTCCTCTAGGACTTTGCCTGTGTTTAGCTCCATTACATCCTGAAAATCTCCCCAGTCCCTTAATGATTACAAGTATACCCATAACAAGATGCAGCCACCACTGTGCATGAAAATATGGAGAATGGTACTCAGTAATGTGTTGTATCCTATTTGCCCCAAACATAACATTTTGTATTCAGGACCAAAAGTGAATTGCTTTGCCACAGTTTTTGCAGTATTACTTTAGTGCCTTGCTGCAAACAGGTACAAGCTTCCTTCTTTTCACTCCGTCATTTAGGTTAGTTTGGTAGATTAACTACAATGTTGTTGATCCATCCTCACTTTCTCCTATCACAGCCATTAAACTCTGTAACTGTTTTAAAGTCACCATTGGCCTCATGGTGAAATCTCTGAGTGGGTTTTTTCCTCTCCGGCAACTAAGTTATGAATGATGGCAGTATCTTTGTTGTGAGTGGGTATATTGATACACCATCCAATGTGTAATTAATAACTTCACCTTGCTCAAAGGGATATTCAACGTCTGCTTTTTTCAACGTCTGTTTCCTTCTTTGTGAGGCAGTAGACAACCTCCCTGTTTTTTGGGGGTTGAATCTGTGCTTGAAATTCACTACGCGACTGACCGACTTTACAGATAATTGTATGTACAGAGATGAAAAATTGTGTTAAACACTGTTACTGCACACAGAGTGAGTCCATGCAATGTATTATTCGACTTATTTTGGATTTCCATAACAAAGTAATTGAATACTTATTGATACTTTTTTATTTTTTATTTTTTTACATAATTCCACTTTGACATTATGCGGTATTGTGTGTAGGCCAGGGACATAAAAAAATCTACATTTCATACATTTAAATTCAGGCTGTAACATAACAACATTTGGAAAAAGTCAAGGGGTGTGAATACTTTCTAAAGGTATTGTATGCTTTACCATTTAGATAAAAAAGCTCTTTATGTATATAGTCCCCCCAATTCAAGAAGTCATAAGTATTTGGACAAATTCATTTATAGTGTATTAAAGTAGTCAAGCATGATGTATTTTGGTCCTATATTCTTTCACCCAATAAATGCATCAAGCTTGTGACTGAACAAACTTGAGTTTGTATGCATTTGCAGTTTGTTTTGGTTGTGGATTATGTTTTGCCCAATAGGAAAATAATTGTATCCAACTGTTATGGAAGAAGGTATCAAACAGTCAACATAATATACTTAAATACAGTAGATTTAGCATTTACTAGGGAGAAGAAATAAGAAAAATGCTCAAAGGGGAGTATGCCCCGGACCCCTCCAAAATGTAAATATTAACACAGTAACAGATATTATGGATAGACATGTAACAGAAACCAGTTGTCCATGTGTAATACAGTATAAATATTACCTGTTAATCAACTTATTTACAGTAACTGGATGAGTGATAATAAAGGATGTCGTGTGAGAAAGAATGTATTTGTGTGACATGTGTGAGACATAGATACAGAAAGCCAGAGGTGTAGTTTCAGTGTGTCTGCAGACTGTACAACCCATCCGGCTGGGCTGAGGTTGCTGGTCTGTCGGGGATTGAGCTGTATACGTGGTACGTATCAGACTAGAGAAAATAAACAGATTCAGTTTAGGGCTTTGAATCTACAGTACAGTAAATGTAATTCATAAGGGGTATTTTATGAGGATGTAACACCAATCTTAAACTGAAAGTCAAAACACAGTGAGAGAAAGAGAGATACTTTTATCCTCGAGTCAGTCTGCCTGTGAAAACAATGCTATGTATAATTATAATAATATAACAATATAATATAATACAATGAATAGGACATTTGTGCTGTACTTACATGTTCATTTGCAAATGCCTGTGTATCCACATCAACGGGACCTGCACATCACAGAGAGACAATTCCATGAGTAAGAGGTTGTGTATGTATGTATGAGTGTGTGTTTGAGGGGGATCATGTGTATATTACATGTCTACATTGCATGTGTGTTACTTAGTCGAGTTTGCCCTATTCCATTAGTAACAGCCAAACAGAAGTGCAAGTAACAAGGCTTGATGTCATTTCACACTTCTCAAATCAAATAAAATCAAATCAAATTTTATTTGTCACATACACATGGTTAGCAGATGTTAATGCGAGTGTAGCGAAATGCTTGTGCTTCTAGTTCCGACAATGCAGTAATAACAAGTAATCTAACTAACAATTCCAAAACTACTGTCTTGTACACAGTGTAAGGGGATAAAGAATATGCACATAAGGATATATGAATGAGTGATGGTACAGAGCAGCATAGGCAAGATACAGTAGATGGTATCGAGTACAGTATGTACAAATGAGATGAGTATGTAAACAAAGTGGCATAGTTTAAAGTGGCTAGTGATACATGTATTACATAAGGATACAGTCGATGATATAGAGTACAGTATATACGTATGCATATGAGATGAATAATGTAGGGTAAGTAACATTATATAAGGTAGCATTGTTTAAAGTTTCTAGTGATATATTTACATAATTTCCCATCAATTCCCATTATTAAAGTGGCTGGAGTTGAGTCAGTGTCAGTGTGTTGGCAGCAGCCACTCAGTGTTAGTGGTGGCTGTTTAACAGTCTGATGGCCTTGAGATAGAAGCTGTTTTTCAGTCTCTCGGTCCCAGCTTTGATGCACCTGTACTGACCTTGCCTTCTGGATTATAGCGGGGTGAACAGGCAGTGGCTCGGGTGGTTGATGTCCTTGATGATCTTTATGGCCTTCCTGTGACATCGGGTGGTGTAGGTGTCCTGGAGGGCAGGTAGTTTGCCCCCGGTGATGCGTTGTGCAGACCTCACTACCCTCTGGAGAGCCTTACGGTTGAGGGCGGTGCAGTTGCCATACCAGGCGGTGATACAGCCCGCCAGGATGCTCTCGATTGTGCATCTGTAGAAGTTTGTGAGTGCTTTTGGTGACAAGCCAAATTTCTTCAGCCTCCTGAGGTTGAAGAGGCGCTGCTGCGCCTTCTTCACGATGCTGTCTGTGTGAGTGGACCAATTCAGTTTGTCTGTGATGTGTATGCCGAGGAACTTAAAACTTGCTACCCTCTCCACTACTGTTCCATCGATGTGGATAGGGGGGTGTTCCCTCTGCTGTTTCCTGAAGTCCACAATCATCTCCTTAGTTTTGTTGACGTTGAGTGTGAGGTTATTTTCCTGACACCACACTCCGAGGGCCCTCACCTCCTCCCTGTAGGCCGTCTCATCGTTGTTGGTAATCAAGCCTACCACTGTTGTGTCGTCCGCAAACTTGATGATTGAGTTGGAGGCGTGCGTGGCCACGCAGTCGTGGGTGAACAGGGAGTACAGGAGAGGGCTTCTCCTCATGTCTCAAACCCCCCTGCAGATCTACAGCTCTATTCTCACGCTGCTGATGCTCTGACACATTCATTTCTGTTTTAAGTGTTATATATGCGTTTTGATATGGTTGATAAGGTTAGGCCCAAAGTTTAAGCATGTACAGCAGCTGTGCACTTGCAGAAGGTCCCGAGATCTGAGGGACAAACCTGAGGGCATGAACGTGGACAGTACAGAAGTGATCTGAGAATCGATTCCAGCATCTCCTGAATCCACCTGTAGTGGAGAGAGAGGGAGAAGAAGAGAGAGAAAATAGAGACTTTTTATCCTCCAGTCGTAACAAACTGTCTGTCTATTCTACTCTCTAACTCGTGACATGAACTGCACCCTCCTTTGTATCACAGGAAGTGTTTGTCGGATTTGTGTCATTCTGAGGTCAACACATGTCCAATGCAAGATGTAGGTTATTTGATCAAAAATAGTTTATAAGACTGAACTCTGTACCTACTTAGGAACACATTTACAAGGTTTAACATGAATTAATGTATTAAGAAATTATTTCTTGGTGAAGAACATCGTATTTGGTAATAAATACAAATAATAAATCCATCTTTATATGGTAATTATAAATATTACCATATAAATACAGCTGTTAGTTTGATACTTTGAACATTCATATGTTGAAGCACTACTAATGTAACATTAAGGTCTTGATCCTCAGATCAGACAGTCAGAGGGCAGAGGATGCTGGTGAGAGGAGTTATAGGAGGACGGGCTCATTGTAATTGTTGAAATGGAATTAATGGAATGGAGTCAAACATGTAGTTTCAATGTGTTTGACTCCGTCCCATTAATTCCATTCCAGCCTTTACAATGAGCCTGTCCTCCTATAACTCATCCCACCAGCCTCCTCTGTCAGAGGGGTACATGTGTACAGATTCCACTGTAATGTAGAATAATCACCATGACTCCGCTGCTCACCGCTCCCATAGACTCCAAATCATCTACAACAGAAACACAATGAAAATGGGATTGATTACAGTGTTTGTACATGCTTGTATATAGTTCTTCTGTAAGTCGTATGTGTGTGTATGTTTGATGTATTTTGTTTGGAACGTACATTGTCTGTGATCATCCTGTCTGGCTGTAGGTCTGTACAACATAAAAGTATATAAGAAGGTTGTGGTAAGAACATCTCATCATGGACAATACAGAACTAAAGGTTGATACAATCTGCATCATATTCACAAGGGAATTCTTACCTCTGAGAATTGGTTTTCTCTGAAAAACAAATGCGGTTAAATTAATTAAATTGAATATAGTCTAACCTATACAATATGATAAAATGAGTAAATGTTGAAATGATTTGTTTTGCAGAATCAAATGTACTCACTGGTCCTCCTGCAGAAACAGACAGCTGTCAATCCTACCAGGAACACGCCCACTCCAGAAGACACACCCAATGCTGCCTGCCATAATTGCCCCACTATTTGGTGACATGATGACATCAGCAGAGGTCATCAGCTCTTGTGCTTCTAAGAAAATGTCCACAGCTCTGTTTTCATGTGTGAGAAAAGACAGCTAGAAAAGGATTCTTACCCAGAATGCTTTCTTGACTGTTTGATTCCACTTCACTTTCTGTGGAGCTTTGACCTCCTGGTCACATGCAAGAGAGAAGGACAGTTAACAAAGAGAAGGACATTTAACAAGTTATGTAAATATTTCTAAGAAGAGACAAATTGTTTGATTAATTCTAAAGCTTTGACTGAATTTACATTTGGCTATATTTGCAAAATTGGTCTATGCTTTATTAGACACAAATATTTAGCAAATACAATTAAACCTATTGGCCATACTTACTTTCAGTTGGACTTGCTGGGGTGTCAGTGGTCAAAGTACAGCAAACAGTCGACCCTGATGCAAAGCAAATCATTGATCTGATTATACAAAAATACATCTAAATTGGTTGATTTTAATCAATCAAAAATCAACCTCTTTTTGTAATGAGGCAAATTTGTGATGTGGAAGAAAAAAAAACATGGAGAAGATAAAGCTACTCTATTTGTTTTACTTATATTTGCTAACTAGATAAAGATGACTAAGAGACCTGATGAAGGATTCACTGCCCTGCTAGGGGTCAAAGGGGAAGTCAAACCTGGTGAGAAGATATTACTTATATTACACAAGAACAAATGAAAGTTAATGTAATATCTAAGGTTTTTCAATAAGCATGAAGAGAAGTACACTACACATTACCTACAAACCAGATGGACTAAAAGTGGTTAAAAATCTGGACTGAAAATACAAGCAGCTATGAATACATCTATTAGTTAACCAGTCAGAGCTTTAGTGAATGAATGTGAACAAAGATATTGTATTTATTTTATTATATTTATTTATTTAGTTATAATTGGTGGGTCTACTTACTGGTAGTTGGTGTTACTGTGGTGTCTGGGGTAAAGGTACAAGTAACAGTTGAAACTAGTGGGAAGCAATATGATTACACAAGAATAATGTTTTACATTCACATTTGGGTCACTTAATTTTACAGGCCTGTAATCTAAACCATTGACTGCATAAATACTATTTGCAGAGATGGTCATTTAGAGGCCCAACACACCTTCTGTAGGACTCACTGTCGCGCTGGGAGGCAAAGTAGATCTAGGACCTGGAGTCAAACTCACTGAGAAAACACATATTAATGAAATTCGTATTTTATTCATGATTGTATTAATGATCATCATGGTGTTGTTGGCCTTTTGAAATACCTTCATGACTTGTCTATTCAAAGTGGGAAAAGTAGGACTATAAAGTCTTTCAGGACAGATAAGGTGTTGATTGTTGTTGACAGCTTCCTAGAATAAAGTCACCATGTTATCTAACAGCAGAAGCCTAACAGAGTATAGATACGATCACTCGACGAGATGAACACAGACATTATAATACTTGTGCTGATGATCCCAGGCGTTGGTGTTGAGGCTGGTGTCATATCTATAGAACAGCTTCATTATCTAACAGAACAGCTTCATTTACACATTAACACAACTGTTCTTATTGCTGAAACTTGTGTTGCTTTGAAATAACAGCAGTGACACTTTAAAAGCACAAATGTGTAGCCTACCTGCTATAGAAGGTGTCTGTATAGTTGTTGGATCACTGATGTGAACTCCCACCAGATCTAAAATAATTTGGGATTTAAATGTGGTATTTAGTTTGTTGGTCAGAATTAATATAGTCATACTAAGAAGATGCTAAAATCAAACTGAGTCAGATCATGAAGACCTGCAGCACTGATAGATTTGTTTAGATAATGACTCACGTGTAAAGCTGTGCCCATCACTGCGTGGAGAGAGAGAGTTTGGTCCTGAGCTCAATCTGTAGTCACAGCTCACCTCCTTACGCCTCACTGACTGTAGACGACTGATCAGATCACTATGTTTTGGAGTGAATTGACAGAACTGCTGTCCCGATGCTGAGATAGCTTTTCTCTTCTTGATCTTTGCTGTGAAGGATGGCTGACTCTCCTCTCCAACATACAGGTTACAGGTGGTGTCAGGACTTAAGGATCCATGAATCAAACAGATGATGGTGAAGTCCTCATCTAAATTGACTGTAATGTCTGGTTTTGGATCTGTTAGGAAAGGACAGACTCCTTTTTGCATCACTCTATTTGAATGTAATGTATATGTCACAAGTGACACTCTTACTAAACTAGAACCTGCCATTCTCTTTATATTACGTATCAGCATGTCTTATTTGATATCATTCCTATTTATGAGTGCCATTTTCATTTATCTTTATTTAACTAGGCAAGTCAGTTAAGGACAAATTCTTATTTTCAATGACGGCCTAGGAACAGTGGTCAGACAGACAGATTTGTACCTTGTCAGCTGGGGGATTTGAAATTGCAACCTTTCGGTTACTAGTCCAACACTCTAACCACAAGGCTACCCTGCCGCCCCTGCAGTGGTGCTGTGTGCTATGTGTTTACAACGATTGCCTTTCTCTTAATTCCTTAACATTCTCACATGTGAAATCAAATTGAATCAAATTGAATCCCACGGACAATTTTGCATGCTTGTAGGGTGTGCAGTCATTCCACAGATCTCCCTCTCCCTGCTCGGGAGGAAGAGCCGAACCCTGTTCGGGTAGAGCCGAACTAATCCTGCTCGGGTAGAAACGAATGAACAAACCCTGCTCGGAAGGACCCGAATGAACATTGGCCACCGATCGGGAATCAACTGCTGTGTTAGTTTGGCCCGTTGCTTCAAGTTAGCCTACAGCCCTAAATCCCAGCCTATTTATACATTTCTAATAGGACCGTAGTGATGCTGTGTATTACTGAGTTTATAAAGAACCTTTGATTGTACTTTTGCGTCTCTGTGGTTGTTTGCGTGGGATCTAAGAACTCTACTTTTAACATTTACATTTCAAATATTTATTGTCTTCACAACAACTATTTTGAAATGACATTGGATGAGATTGTGACTTAAACAGAATCATCCAAGACAATCTGAATATAACATTTCTTACCAAGAATAGTAAGAGAGACAGAACCACTGTGCATCAATGGATAGTGAGTTTCTACTGTGTAAAAACATCTCAGTTTGATCTCAGCAGATGAACTTTGACCTGCCCACGTGAGCAACTCAGTCCCCGTGAGTGATTGCGTACAGGGTGAGGGTTTAGGATCTCTCCCCTCTGTGTAGAAGTAACACTGATACACAGAACCAGATGGAGGAGTCTGACAGCTCAGCTGAACTGAGTCTCTCTCTCTGATGACTGTAGAAGTAACTGTCAGCCTGGGAGCAGGTGGGTCTCTTTGAACGTTACAATTAAAAAACATTACAGGTAATCCATACATACTAACAGTATGGAAAATACATTACTAAAATGTCAACTATGTCAGCATTTATGTTTGTACAAAGTACAGTAAATCCTATCATTATGTGCAATGAAAACGTTTAAGAAATACGACAGAAGATCTCATTTTCAGAACGAGCATAATTAATACGGTATAACAGTGACGTGTATAATTTTATGAACCACCTACTTACCCTGAACAGTGACTGAGACAGGGTTACTTAAAGGAAATGTGTGAGACTTCCATACAGTGTAGTAACACGTCACTTTGACCACATCTGGAAACGTTTGATCTGCCCTCTTGAGCAGCTCTGTTCCTGTTATTGTCTGAGTACAGGATGAGTCTGGAAGATTCTTCCTACCCTCTATGTTGAAGTAACAGTGAGACACACGGAGAGATGGAGGAGTCTCACAACTCAGCTGAACTGATTCTGTCTCTCTGATGACTCTAGAATTCACTGTCAGCTGAGGAATGTCTGTGAGCATTTTGTGGTTTTGAGAAATTTACTGACAGACTAATCCCTCCTTGTTATTTCAGACTTAAGGATCTTGAGTCATTTACTTTATGCAGCGACAGTATGGGAAATTAAGGATATATAATATATTGCCTGATTGCTTCATGTAACCGTTTATGACAACACACAGTATGATAACATATCACAAGAGGAACGTGGTAATGATGGCACATCAGTACATTGTTTACAATCATTCAAATAGTCTTTTTACCCTGAATTGTGACTGTTGAAGACTCACTGTATAGGGATCTAAACTGTGAACCTGTAGCACTGTACTGACATTGTATTTTGACCTCAGCTGGTGAACTCTGACCTGTCCACCTCACCAGTAGTGTTCCTGTGAGTGTCTGTTTAGAGGGTGATGGTAGGGTGAATTCCACTTGCTCAGACATTTTGAAGTAACAATCAGAGACAGGTGGAGGAGTCTGACAGTTCAGCTGAACTGAGTCTCTCTCTTTGATGACTGCATGAATCACTGTTAGACTGGGCTGAGGAAGATCTGTGAGATCAGTGGGATGATGGAGTGTCTTTTTTAATTGAATTATGAATTCATTTTCAATGTTTAACTACTCATACAGATAATGTACAACTTAATATTATATGAGTTTGACAGAGAAAACAATTCAGACACTGTTGTCTATTTAAGTAATAAACAATGAGAGCCCATGCCAGGAACAGCCCTTAGGAGGGAGTTATCACACAATAATCCTCGGCTTTGATGGCCATTTGGCTTTTGTAAAACGGTTGCCAGCATTTAAACTAAAGATTAAGGACATGTCTTTCATTCAAGACGTATTATTGTTCTGAGTAAATGGTGGCAGGTGCACAAGACAAAACCTTACCAGCATCACACGTATCGGTTAATCACTGTGACATATGAAATACAAGTGATAGTGCAATCAATCTGTAATAACTACGTAAAAAAGTAACAAACGTGTTAAATTATTATGTGATGTACAGTCATATCCAGGTCCTGATTGGTCAACAAGCTTCTTTGACGCATGAAACAGTGTTATTTCACGTGTATCTTTTTTGAAAAGTAAAGACCCAAATGGAGTTCCATACTTTTACAGATGCACAATCGAGAGCATCCTGTCGGGCTGTACGGCAACTGCTCTGCCCACAACCGTAAGGTTCTCCAGAGCGTAGTGAGGTGTACACAACGCATCACCGGGGGCAAACTACCTGCCCTCCAGGACACCTACACCACCCGATGTCACAGGAAGGCCATAAAGATCATCAAGGACAACAACCACCCGAGCCACTGCCTGTTCACCCCGCTATCATCCAGAAGGCGAGGTCAGTACAGGTGCATCAAAGCAGGGACCGAGAGACTGAAAACAGCTTCTATCTCAAGGCCATCAGACTGTTTAACAGCCACCACTAACATTGAGTGGCTGCTGCCAACATACTGACTCAACTCCAGCCACTTTAATAATGGAAAATTGTATCACTAGACACTTTAAACAATGCCACTTAATATAATGTTGACATACCCTACATTACTCATCTCATATGTATATACTGTACTCGATACCATCTACTGCATCTTGCCTATGCCGTTCTGTACCATCACTCATTCATATATCTTTATGTACATATTCTTTATACCATTACACTTGTGTGTATAAGGTAGTTGTTGTGGAATTGTTAGGTTAGATTACTCGTTGGTTATTACTGCATTGTCGGAACTAGAAGCACAAGCATTTCACTACACTCGCATTAACCTCTACCATGTGTATGTGACAAATACAATTTGATTTGATTTGATCCTTTCCAGTGCACAACACACTGACATCACGTACAGATGCGCGTGACTCTTGGCTGCAGTAAGAAAGCCACGCCATCTGCTCACATTCAACATAGCCTAGATTTACGTTTTTATAAGTTCTAAACAAAATAACTTTTGGGGGGCTCTCCTAACGCTTGATGTGTTGATGTGTTGATTCTTGCTTTAACAGTCACTAAGAATATAATTTGGTGTTGATCTTTGTAAATGAACTATTTTGGATGCATCAAGTTGTTAGCTAGAATGCTAAACACTCACTGACATGGCCATAGGCTGCAGCAAAAGATAGCCAAAGAGACATTTTACTGGTTGAAGTTGAAGTTATTTTTAAGTAAAATGCATTTGATTTACAATGATGACACAAACGTTATATTAAGCAGGACTTTCGTACGAGCCTTAATAAACTCCAATTATAATCCAAAAGTAATGTGAAATGCACTCATACGCAACATGTAAATAGAGGCTTTTTTTGTTGGCGTTCCGTTCTGTCACCATAGTGGATTGAGCAGTCAAATGGAATGGTGAATAGACCATTTTTTTGTGTTTGTAAACGTTGCCGCACGAGGGCGATGCGCGCAAAGTTTGCAAACACAAAAAAGGGTCTATTCACTATACCATTTGACTGCTCAATCTACTATCTCATCAGCCCAGCCAGGCAATTTATTACCTTGATCTCCACTGTAAAAAGCATTTAGATATTATATCCCATTTATTTTAGACTAGCATTTGGTTTTCAACAGTGGAGATTTGTATTAATCTTGCTGTCTGTCTCATTCCACGGGGATGCTGACCTATGTTGACTCCAATCCTTCCCACAGTTGTGTCAAGTTGGCAGGATGTCCTTAGGGTGGTGGACCATTCTTGATACACAGAGGAAACTGTTGAGCGTGAAAAACCCAGCACTGTTACAGTTCTGGCTCCTAGTAGCATACCCCGTTCAAAGACACTTAAATATTGTGTCTTGCTCTTTCCCCCTCTGAATGGCACACATACACAATCCATGTCTTTAACCTGTCTCCTCCCCTTATTCTATTTACTGATTGAAGTGGCTTTAACAAGTGACATAAATAAGGGATCATAGCTTTCACCTGGATTTGCCTGATCAGTCTATGTCATGTTAATGTTTTGTATAGCCAGTGTATACAGCAGCTCATGGAAGGATGAAATCGTATGGATGAATTCATCAAAATAACGTTTTTATTGAAAATATGTCAATCATTATTTGAATATTTTGGTAATCCGTTGTTTTGTCTGGTAGCCCAAAAAGTTACATATTGCAGCTTTAAATCCATAATAATGATACTGACCTTTGGCTTTGAGGTACTGGAAGGTATCTAGACATAACAAAATGGGTCATTATCATGCTCTTTTTACCACTATGAAAAATAAGAAAACATGAGATGGGAACACTTTACACAAGCTGGCGAAGCAGAACAGTCTGTAATGCATTCACAGCCATGTTATCAAGCTGTGGTCATTCTTATCTGTACAACATGTAAAATAATGACAGAGAAATATAAATCAATAGGATGATCAATGGAATAAGACACATTTATTATAACCATAACATGTTGAAATATTAAGAGTTCCTAAAGTAAAAGACTAAAAGAGGGGAAAGAAGAATGAAATATCCTGAAGCACAAACAGATGGAAGGAAAAATAACTCACCAAAAAGGAGGATGAGCAAAAACAGACGACCAGCCATATCAGGGATGAACAATGTCATTTTTTAGACAGCTACATACATACTGTTAGTCTGACTTCACAGAAGATGGTGGTAGTGACTGGGACAAAGATTAACTGTTGTTTCAATAGAAATGCAGATGTGGAGCTTGTTCACAGGAAAACCACAGATGTCTCATATGACAACTGTGGGCTAATGTCATGTTGCAGAGGACAAGGAGGCTGAACATTCAGAATCATTTATCGGTAATTATTTTTAGGTTCAAAAGCTACCTGTCTTCAACAAAATGTATTTTGTATCATTATTGCAGGCAATTCAATTTCTAAAACCAACAAACTAACTTGTCTTTCTGAGAAAAATATTTATCTTCGACTTTTTGTTTTAAGTTTTTAACAGCTGCACAAAGTTTAACTACAAAAAACCTGCATTTGTGGATGAGAGTTTTAGAATCTCTAAAATGTAGAAGGGTTTTCATATTTCATTTATGTTTGGTGAGTCACATTTCATAAAATGCCAGAGCAGCCAGAGCAGTGACGGTAAACTGAAATTGTATGTGTGGGGTACAGAGATGAGGTTATTAGAAAATCATGTTAAACACTATTATTGCACACAGAGTGAGTCCATGCAACATATTATGCGCCTTGTTAAGCAACATTTTACTTCTGAACTTATTTTGGATTTCCATAACAAAGGTGTTGAATACTCATTCACACTTGTTTTGTTTTTTACGTAATTCCACTTTGACACTTTTTTAAATTTTAATTTTAACTTTATTTAACTAGGCAAATCAGTTAAGAACAAATTCTTATTTTCAACGACTGCCTAGGAACGGTGGGTTAACTGCCTTGTTCAGGGCCAGAACAACCCATTTTTACCTTGTCAGCTCGGGAATTCCATCTTGCAACCTTTCGATTACTAGTCCAAAGCTAACCACTGGATTACCTGCCACCCCGATATGGGGTATTGTGTGTAGGCCAGTGACAAAAAAATCTAAATTTCATACATTTTAAATTCAGGCTGTAACACAACAAGATGTGGAAAACGTCTGAAGGGTATGAAGACCTTCTGAAGGCATTGTATGTTTCATCATTTAGATATAAAAGCACTTTATCTATATAGACCCAACGTTGGACCAGTAACCGGAAGGTTGCAAGTTCAAATCCCCGAGCTGACAAGGTACAAATCTGTTGTTCTGCCCCTGAACAGGCAGTTAACCCACTGTTCCTAGGCCGTCATTGAAAATAAGAATTTGTTCTTAACTGACTTGCCTAGTTAAATAAAGGTAAAATAAATGTTACAAAATTTGAAGAAGAAGAAGTCACAAGTATTTGGACAAACTCATTCATGGTGTATTAACGTAGTCAAACATTTTCTATTTTGGTCCTATATTCTTTGCACCCAATAAATACATCAAGCTTGTGACTCAACACACTTGTTTGGTGCATTTGCAGTTTGTTTTGGTTGTGCTTTAGATTATGTTTTGCCCAATAGGAAATTAATTATATCCAACCGCTATGGAAGGAGGTATCTCACAGTCAACATAATATACATAATTACAGTAGATTTAACATTTACTAGGGGGAAGAAATAAGTCAAATGCTCAAAAGGGGAATATGCCCCGGACCCCTCCGAATAAAAAATATTTAAAAAGTAACAGATATTATGGATTCACATATAACAGAAATCAGTTGTCCATGTGTAATACAGTAGAAATATTACCTGTTAACCAACTTATTTACAGTAACTGGAAGTGTGAAACAAAGGATGTCGTGTGAGAAAGAATGTATTTGTGTGAGATGTGTGAGACATAGATACAGAAAGCCAGAGGTGTAGTGTCAGTGTGTCTGCAGACTGTACAACCCATCCGGCTGGGCTGAGGTTGCTGGTCTGTCGGGGATTGAGCTGTATACATGGTACATATCAGACTAGAGGAAAGAAACAGATTCACTTCAGGGCTTTGAATCTACAGTACAGTAAATGTAATTCATAAGGGACATTTTATGAGGATGTAACACCAATCTTAAACTGAAAGTCATAAAAAACAGTGAGAGAGACTTTTAAAAAAAAAATGTTAACCTTTATTTAACTAGGCAAGTCAGTTAAGAACAAATTCTTATTTACAATGACTGCCTACACCGGCCAAACCCGAACAATTGTATGCCGCCCTATGGGACTCACAATCACGGCCTGGTGTGAAACAGCCTGGATTTGAACCAGGGTGTCTAGCACTGAGATGCAGTGCCACTCGGGAGCCACTAAAGTGTTGTCAGAAGAAAGAGAGAAAGAGAGAAAGAGAAAGAGAGAGAGAGAGAGAGAGAGAGAGAGAGAGAGAGAGAGAGAGAGAGAGAGATACTGTAATCCTCTAGTCTGTCTGTCTGTGAAAACAATGCTACATATCATAATATAACAATATAATACAATGAATTGTACAACGATGTATGTATGAGTGTGTGTTTGAGGTGGGATCATGTGTATTTCACATGTCTACATTGCATGTGTGTTATTTAGTCGAGTTTGCCCTCTTGCGTTAGTAACAACCAAACAGAAGAAGTGCAAGTAACAAGGCTTGATGTCATTTCACACTTCTCCTCATGACTCAAACCCCCCTGCAGATCTACAGATCTATTCTCACGCTCCACAGATGCTCTGACACATTCATTTTTTAATTAAGTGTTTTAATTTGAAGTGTCATATATGCGTTTTGATAAGGTTGATATGGTTAGGCCCAAAGTTTAAGCATGTATGGTAGCTGTGCACGTGCAGATGGTTCTGAGTTCTGAGGGACAAACCTGAGGGCATGAATGTGTACAGTACAGAAGTGATCTGAGAATCGATTCCAGCATCTCCTGAATCCACCTGTAGTGGAGAGAGAGGGAGAAGAGAGAGACGTTTTATCCTCCAGTCGTAACAAACTGTCTGTCTATTCTATTCTCTAACTCGAGACATGAACGGCACCCTCTTTTGTATCACAGGAAGTGTTTGTGGGTTTTGTGTCATTCTGAGGTCTACACATGTCTAATGCAAGATGTAGGTTATTTGATCAAAAATAGTTTATACGACTGAACTCTGTACCTACTTAGGAACACATTTACAAGGTTTAACATGAATTAATGTATTAAGAAATTATTTCTGGGGAAAAACATCTTATTTGATAATAAATATAAATTGCCATATAAATCTGTAAATAAATATAGCTGTTGATTTGATACTTTGAACATTCATATGTTGAAGCACTACTAATGTAACATTAAGGTCTTGATCCTCAGATCAGATAGTCAGAGGGCAGAGGATGCTGGTGAGAGGAGTTATAGGAGGACAGGCTCATTGTAATTGTTGAAATGGAATGAAGAGAATGGAGTCAAACACGTAGTTTTGATGTGTGTGATGTGTTTGACTCTGTTCCGTTAATTCCATTCCAGCCATTACAATGAGCCTGTCCTCCTATAACTCATCCCACCAGCCTCCTCTGTCAGAGGGGTACATGTGTACAGATTCCACTGTAATGTAGAATAATCACCATGACTCCGCTGCTCACCGCTCCCATAGACACCAAATCATCTACAACAGAAACACAATGAAAATGGGATTGATTACAGTGTTTGTACATGTGTGTATATAGTTCTGTATGTCGTATGTGTGTGTATGTTTGATGTATTTTGTTTGGAACGTACATTGTCTGTGATCATCCTGTCTGGCTGTAAGTCTGTACAACATAAAAGTATAAGCAGGTTGTGGTAAGAACATCTCATCATGGACAATACAGAACTAAAGGTTGATGCAATCTGCATCATATTCACAAGGGAATTCTTACCTCTGAGAATTGGTTTTCTCTGAAAATTAAATGAGGCTAAATTAATTCAATTGAATATTGTCTAACCTATACAATATCATCAAAAGGAGTTGCCAAAGGCACTTACATTAATGTCCGAACGGTAAATTTGAAAAATTATTTGTTACGCAGAATCAAATGTACTCACCTGTCCTCCTGCAGAGGCAGACAGCTGTCAATCCTACCAGGAACGCGGCCACTCCAGAAGCCACACCCACTGCTGCCTGCCATAATTGCCCCACTATTTGGTGACATGATGACATCGGGAGAGGTCATTATCTCTTGGACCACATTATTGTTCTTCTAAGAAAATGTGCACAGCTCTGTTTTCATGTGAGAAAAGACAACTAGAAAAGGATTCTTACCCAGAATGCTTTCTTGACTGTTTGATTCCACTTCACTTTCTGTGGAGCTTTGACCTCCTGGGCACATGCAAGAGAGAAGGACAACTTAATAACAAAGTTGTGTAAATATTTCTAAGAAGAGACAAATTGTTTGATTAATATAGCCACATTTACATTTGGCTATATTTGAAAAATTGGTTTATGCTTTAATATACAAAAATATTTAGCAAACTAAAACCACTCAACAGTTTGCTAAAATACATCGGATGAAATAATAAACCCTAAAATCTAAAAGTGCATAACTTCATCTCTTATTACTTCAGCCAGTATTTAAAATGTATATTATATAAATAATATAAAATAATCTGGTGTGTTAATCTTGGACCAGAATAGAAAAATACTGGGGTATAATAATACATAAACTACCCTGCTTACCCAGGAGAGTGACTGAGACAGGGTCACTGTAAGGAGAGTAGATAGACATCTCTACAGCATAGTAGATACATCTCATGTTGACCTTGGTGGTTGGACCTTGACCTGCCCATTCAAGCAGCTTGGTCCCTGTGAGTGACTGCTGACAGGATGTGGTATGTTGGAGATGTTGTCTTTCCTCTATGTAGAAGTAACACTGAGACTCAGAGGTAGATTGAGAAGTGTGGCATCTCAGCTGAACTGTGTCCGTATCCCTGATGACTTCAGGACTCACTGTCAGCTGAGGAGGGACTGTGAGTTCAGAGGGAAATAGTATGTCAATCTAATATGTACATAAAATCTTCATGTGTAACAGACGTGAGCATTTCAAGAACATGACTCATCACACAAATTAATTCTAGATTGTAAAAAGACAGTAAATAATTTTGTGAAACATTGTCTTTGAAATCAGAATTATATTGTTGCAGGTTAGTGTATTGTTGCTGATTGAATCTCAGAATATGGTAATATGTAATAGGAGGGTCATGTTCACAATGATGTAAATAACCTGCTTACCTTGGACAGTTACTGAGCCAGGGTCACTGTGAGAGGATGGGGAAGAACTACCAATAGCGTAGTAGTAACATCTCACGTTGACCACAGCAGGTGAACGTTGATCTGACCACGAGAGGAGCTCAGTCCCTGTGAGTGTCTGCCGACAGGATGGTTTATAGTCTCCCTTCTCAGTGAAGAGATAACACTGAGACACGGAGACGGATGGAGGAGTCTCACAGCTCAGCTGAACTGAGTCTCTCTCTCTGATGACTGCAGGGCTCACCGTCAACCTGGGAAGAGGAGGGCCTGTAAGATCAGAAGAGAGGAGTATTTCAAATGTCTGACTTATTTTGAGAAATGTACTAACAACCATTCAATTGGATTTAAATATGTCTATTATAAAATCAAGTAAATCTATCAACATTTAATGTCTAAAAACATTTATCTTCATGTTATTTACACTAAAGGATTTTGATAATAAGGTCCATTCCTTCATATAATGATAGTATGTGAAGTATATATTGTTTTAAGTAATGGATTATTACAACATACATACAAATATTCCAGATTGTGTTGAGGAAGATCTGAGAGGACAGAGGAACTGAGCATTTTGTTACTGGTTTGGGAAATCTACTGTCAGCCATTAAACATAAAACAATCACACTTTGTTTTCTCAGAACCTAGATCTTTGAGAATAATTCCCAGCGATAGTATGGGAAATAAAGGGCATATAATATTTTTTTTCATGCAATTGCTCTTTGCAAAAAGACAATATGACAATGTGTTTCTAGATGACCAACTGAGCAGAACAGTGTTTGCAGTGTTTACAGCTATAGACATTAGTTTTACCCTGAATTTGGACAGAAGTAGGTTCACTGTTTACAGATTTAAACTGCCAACCTTCAGCACTGTATTGTATTAATCATTTATCCGTAATTCCTTTTGAATTCATAGTGTCAGATGGATACGCTATCAGCTAATGTTATATTTGAATGAGAAGAATATATACCATGATTATTATAAGATTTTTACTGGGTAACTAAAAACTCAAATAATGATACTGACCTTGGGCTTTGATGGATTGGAACGTATCTAGAAATTATAAAGTAGATTATCATCATCTGCCAATCAAAAAGTATCTTTTAACAGGAGACACCTGAACACTTCACACAAGTTGGTAAAGTAGCGTAATCTACTGTAATGCATTAATGGGGATCAAGCAGTGGTCAATCTTATCTGAACAAATTGTAAAATAATGATAGAGAGAAATAAATAAGATGATTAATGGAATAAGATACTCATCATAGCCATGAGATTCAGAAATATCAAGAGTTCCTAAAGTAAAAGAGTAAAAAGTAAAAGACTAAAAGAGGGGAGAGAAGAAGAGGAATATCCTGTAGAACAAACAGATGATGAAACTGTAGAAATGTAGAAATAACTCACCAAAAAGGAGGATGACCAAGAACAGATGACCAGCCATATCAGGGATGAACAATGCCATTTGTCAGACAGCTACATACTGTTAGTCTGACTTCACAGTAAGGTGTATGACTGTGTCAGAGGATTGTTTAAATAGGGAAGTAGATATGGAGCTTGTTCACTACAAAACCACAAGGAGCAGAAACCTTAACAAAAGTCTTATACAGCAAGTGTGAGCTAATGTTGTAGAGGGTATCTGAACAATCAGAATCATTTATCGGTCATACACTCCCCTCCATATGCATTTGGACAGTGAAGCTAAAACAATATATTTGGCTCTATACTCCAGTATTTTACATTTGAGATAGAATGTTTCATATAAGGCGACAGTACAGAATTTCCCCTTTTTTAGGATATTTTCAAAAAGTTATCATTCCCCTTGACTTATTATTATTATTACTATTGTGTTACAGCCTGAATTCAAAATGTATTTAAAAAAAAACATGTCTGAACCATCTACACACAATACCCCATTATGACAAAGTGAAAACATGTTTTTTGTAATTTTTTGCTACATTTTTGAAAATGAAATCCAGAAATATTTCATTTAGATAAGTCTTTACATCACTGAGTCAATACTTTGTTTTAGCACCTTTGGCAGCGATTACAGCTGTGAGTCTTTCTGCGTCTCTAAGTCTCTAAGAGCTTTCCACACCTGGATTGTGCAACATTTGCCCATTATTATTTTCAAATTTCTTCAAGCTCTGTCCAATTGGTTGTTGATCATTGCTAGACAACCATTTTCAGGTCTTGCCATAGATTTTGAAGTAGATTCAAGTCAAAACTGTAACTCTGCCACTCAGGAACATTCACTGTATGCTTGGTAAGCAACTCCAGTGTATATTTAGCCTTGTGTTTTAGGTTATTATCCTGCTGAAAGGTGAATTCATCTCCTAGTGTCTGGTGGAAAGCAGACTCGACCAGGTTTTCCTTTAGCACTTTGCCTGTGTTTAGCTCCATTACATTTATTTTCTATCCTGAAAATCTCCCCAGTCCCTTAATGATTACAATATACCCATAACAAGACACAGCCACCACTGTGCATGAAAATATGGAGAATGGTACTCAGTAATGTGTTGTATCCTATTTGCCCCAAACATAACTTTTTGTATTCAGGACAAAAAGTTAATTGCTTTGCCACAGTTTTTGCAGTATTACTTTAGTGCCTTGCTGCAAACAGGTACAAGCTTCCTTCTTTTCACTCCGTCATTTAGGTTAGTTTGGTAGATTAACTACAATGTTGTTGATCCATCCTCAGTTTTCTCCTATCACAGTCATTAAACTCTGTAACTGTTTTAAAGTCACCATGGGCATCATGGTGAAATCTCTGAGTGGGTTTTTTCCTCTCCGGCAACTAAATTATGAATGATGGCAGTATTATTGTTGTGAGTGGGTATATTGATACACCATCCAATGTGTAATTAATAACTTCACCTTGCTCAAAGGGATATTCAATGTCTGCTTTTTTAACCAATAGTTTCCATCTTTGTGAGGCATTAGACAACCACCCTGTTGTTTTTGGTTAAATCTCTTGAAATTCACTACGCGACTGACCGACTTTACAGATAATTGTATGTGTGGGGCACAGAGATGAGGTAGTCAATAAAAATCATGTTAAACACTATTATTGCACACAGAGTGAGTCCATGCAATGTATTATTCAATTTATTTGGGATTTCCATAACAAAGTAATTGAATACTTATTGACATTTTTTTTTTTTTTTACATAATTCCACTTTGACATTATGTGGTATTGTGTGTAGGCCAGGGACATAAAAAAATCTACATTTCATACATTTAAATTCAGGCTGTAACATAACAACATTTGGAAAAAGTCAAGTGGTGTGAATACTTTCTGAAGGTATTGTATGTTTTACCATTTAGATATAAAAGCACTTTATGTAAATAGTCCCCCCAATTCAAGAAGTCATAAGTATTTGGACAAATTCATTTATAGTGTATTAAAGTAGTCAAGCATTATGTATTTTGGTCCTAAATTTTTCGCACCCAATAAATGCATCAAGCTTGTGACTCAACAAACTTGAGTTTGTATGCATTTGCAGTTTGTTTTGGTTTTGGATTATGTTTTGCCCAATAGGAAAATAATTGTATCCAACTGTTATGGAAGAAGGTATCAAACAGTCAACATAATATACTTAAATACAGTAGATTTAGCATTTACTAGGGAGAAGAAATAAGAAAAATGCTCAAAGGGGAGTATGCCCCGGACCCCTCCAAAATTTAAATATTAACACAGTAACAGATATTATGGATAGACATGTAACAGAAATCAGTTGTCCATGTGTAATACAGTATAAATATTACCTGTTAATCAACTTATTTACAGTAACTGGATGAGTGATAATAAAGGATGTTGTGTGAGAAAGAATGTATTTGTGTGAGATGTGTGAGACATAGATACAGAAAGCCAGAGGTGTAGTTTCAGTGTGTCTGCAGACTGTACAACCCATCAGGCTGGGCTGAGGATGCTGGTCTGTCGGGGATTGAGCTGTATACGTGGTACGTATCAGACTAGAGAAAAGAAACAGATTCACTTTAGGGCTTTGAATCTACAGTACAGTAAATGTAATTCATAAGGAGTATTTTATGAGGATGTAAGACCAATTTTAAACTGAAAGTCAAAACACAGTGAGTAAAAGAGAGATACTTTTATCCTCGAGTCAGTCTGTCTGTGAAAACAATGCTATGTATAATTATAATAATATAACAATATAATATAATACAATGAATAGGACATTTGTGCTGTACTTACATGTTCATTTGCAAATGCCTGTGAATCCACATCAACGGGACCTGCAAATCACAGAGAGACAATTCCATGAGTAAGAGGTTGTGTATGTATGTATGAGTGTGTGTTTGAGGGGGGATCATGTGTATATTACATGTCTACATTGCATGTGTGTTACTTAGTCGAGTTCCTCTTGCGTTAGTAACAGCCAAACAGAAGAAGAGCAAGTAACAAGGCTTGATGTCATTTCACACTTCTCCTCATGTCTCAAACCCCCCTGCAGATCTACAGCTCTATTCTCACACTGCTGATGCTCTGACACATGCATTTCTGTTTTAAGTGTCATATATGCATTTTGATATGGTTGATAAGGTTAGGCCCAAAGTTTAAGCATGTACAGTAGCTGTGCACTTGCAGATGGTCCCGAGATCTGAGGGACAACCTGAGGGCATGAACGTGGGCAGTACAGAAGTCATCTGAGAATCGATTCCAGCATCTCCTGAATCCACCTGTAGTGGAGAGAGAGGGAGAAGAAGAGAGAGAAGAGAGAGACTTTTTATCCTCAACTCTAAAAACTGTCTGTCTATTCTATTCTCTAACTCGTGACATGAACGGCACCCTCCTTTGTATCACAGGAAGTGTTTGTGGGTTTTGTGTTATTCTGAGATCTACACATGTCCAATGCAAAATGTAGGTTATTTGATCAAAAATAGTTTATATGACTAAACTCTGTACCTACTTAGGAACACATTTACAAGGTTTAACATGAATTAATGTATTAAGAAATTATTTCTGGGGAAAAACATCTTATTTGGTAATAAATAAACATACAAATATAAATAATAAATACATCTTTATATGGTAATTAGAAATATTAACATAGAAATACAGCTGTTAGTTTGATACTTTGAACATTCATATGTTGAAGCACTACTAATGTAACATTAAGGTCTTGATCCTCAGATCAGACAGTCAGGGGGCAGAGGATGCTGGTGAGAGGAGTTATAGGAGGACGGGCTCATTGTAATTGTTGAAATGGAATTAATGGAATGGAGTCAAACATGTAGTTTCAATGTGTTTGACTTGTTTGACTTCGTCCCATTAATTCCATTCCAGCCTTTACAATGAGCCTGTCCTCCTATAACTCATCCCACCAGCCTCCTCTGTCAGAGGGGTACATGTGTACAGATTCCACTGTAATGTAGAATAATCACCATGACTCTGCTGCTCACCGCTCCCATAGACACCAAATCATCTACAACAGAAACACAATGAAAATGGAATTACAGTGTTTGTACATGCGTGTATATAGTTCTGTAAGTCGTATGTGTGTGTATGTTTGATGTATTTTGTTTGGAACATACATTGTCTGTGATCATCCTGTCTGGCTGTAGGTCTGTACAACATAAAAGTATAAGAAGGTTGTGGTAAGAACATCTCATCATGGACAATACAGAACTAAAGGTTGATACAATCTGCATCATATTCACAAGCGGAATTCTTACCTCTGAGAATTGGTTTTCTCTGAAAAACAAATGAGGCTAAATTAATTACATTGAATATAGTCTAACCTATACAATATGATAAAATGAGTTGATAAATGAACCCATGCCAAAGGCACTTACATTAATGTTAGCACGGTAAATTTTCAAATGATTTGTTTTGCAGAATCAAATGTACTCACTGGTCCTCCTGCAGAGACAGACAGCTGTCAACCCTACCAGGAACACGCCCACTCCAGAAGCCACACCCACTGCTGCCTGCCATAATTGCCCCACTATTTGGTGACATGATGACATTGGGAGAGGTCATCAGCTCTTGTTCTTCTAAGAAAATGTGCACAGCTCTGTTTTCATGTGTGAGAAAAGACAACTAGAAAAGGATACTTACCCAGAATGCTTTCTTGACTGTTTGATTCCACTTCACTTTCTGTGGAGCTTTGACCTCCTGGGCACAAGCAAGAGAGAAGGACAACTTAATAACAGAGTTATGTCAATATTTCTAAGAAGAGACAAATTGTTTGATTAATCCTAATTCCTTGACTGAATTTACATTTGGCTACATTTGAAAAATTGGTTTATGCTTTAATAGACAAAAATATTTAGCAAACTAAAATAAACCTATTGGCTAAACTTACTTTCAGTTGGACTCGCTGGGGTGTCAGTGGTCAAAGTACAGCAAACAGTCGACCCTGATGCAAAACAAATCATTGGATCTGATTATAAAAAAAGACATCTAAATGTGTTGATTTTAATCAATCAAATATCAACCTCTTTTTGTAATGAGGCAAATTTGTGATGTGGAAAAAACAAAACATGGAGAAGATAAAGCTACTCTATTTGTTTTACTTATATTTGCAAACTAGATAAAGATGATTAGGAGAACTGATGAAGGATTCACTGCCCTGCTAGGGGTCAAAGGGGAGGTCAAACTTGGTGAGAAGGTATTACTCATATTACACAAGAACAAATGAAAGTTAATGTAATATCTAAGGTCTTTCAATAAGCATGAAGAGAAGTACACTACACATTACCTACTAATCAGATGGACTAAAAGTGGTTAAAAATCTGGACTGAAAATACAAGCAGCTATGAATATATTTATTAGTTAACCGGTCAGAGCTTTAGTGAATGAATGTGAACAAAGATATTGTATTTGCAAACTAAGTTATAATTGGTGGATCTACTTACTGGTAGTTGGTATCAGTGTGGTGTCTGGGGTAAAGGTACAAGTAACAGTTGAAACTAGTGGGAAGCAATATGATTACACAAGAATAAGGTTTTACATTCACATTTGGGTCACTTAATTTTATGGTCATTTAGAGGCCCAACACACCTTCTGTAGGACTCACTGTCGTGCTGGGAGGCAAAGTAGATCTAGGACCTGGAGTCAAACTCACTGAGAAAACACATATTAATGAAATTAGAATTTGATTAATGATTGTATTAATGATCATCATGGTGTTGTTGGCCTTTTGAAATACCTTCATGACTTGTCTATTCAAAGTGGGAAAAGTAGGACTATAAAATCACTACGGACAGATTGCTTCCTGCCCTGGTAGATTAGATTTCTCCTCATTATAGAGATGATAAGACCAGTTCATAAGGTGATCAAGTCTTTCAGGGCAGATAAGGTGTTGATTGTTGTTGACAGCTTCCTAGAATAAAGTTACCATGTCATCTAACAGCAGAAGCCTAACAGAGCATAGATACGATCTAAACACTCGACTAGATGAACACAGACATTATAATACTTGTGCTGATGATCCCAGGCGTTGGTGTTGAGGCTGGTGTCATATCTATAGAACAGCTTAATTATCTAACAGAACAGCTTCATTTACACATTAACACAACTATTCTTATTGCTTAAACTTGCTTTGCTTTAAAAGCACAAATGTGGAGCCTACCTGCTATAGAAGGTGGCTGTATAGTTGTTGGATCACTGATGTGAACTCTCACCAGATCTGAAATAATTTGGGATTGAAATGTGGTATTTAGATTGTTGGTCAGAATTAATATAGTCATACTAAGAAGATGCTGAAATAAAAGTGAGTCAGATCATGAAGACCAGCAGCCCTGATATATTTTATTGATAATGACTCATGTGCAAAGCTTTCCCATCACTGCGTGGAGAGAGAGAGTTTGGTCCTGAGCTCACTCTGTAGTCACAGCTCACCTCCTTACTCCCTCTCATTTACAGTGAATCTACAGAACCCCTGTTTGGAACCTTTGCTTTTTTCTTTCCACATCTTTTCTGTGAAGGATGGCTGGCTCTCCTCTCCAACATACAGGTAACAGGTGGTGTAAGGACTGACGAATCCAGGAATCAAACAGATGATGTTGAAGTACCCTTCAAAATTGACTGTAATGTCTGGTTTTGGAAGGAAGAGCGGAGGACAGAGACTCCTTTTTGCATCACAACATTTGAATGTAATGTAAGCTCAGCAAAAAAAGAAACGTCCTCTCACTGTCAACTGCATTTATTTTCAGCAAACTTAACATGTGTAAATATTTGTATGAATCGAATCAAATCAAATGTATTTATATAGCCCTTCTTACATCAGCTGATATCTCAAAGTGCTGTACAGAAGCCCAGCCTAAAACCCCAAACAACAAGCAATGCAGGTGTAGAAGCACGGTGGCTAGGAAGAACTCCCTAGAAAGGCCAAAACCTAGGAAGAAACCTAGAGAGGAGCCAGGTAATGAGGGGTGGCCAGTCCTCTTCTGGCTGTGCCGGGTGGAGATTATAACAGAACATGGCCAAGATGTTCAAATGTTCATAAATGACCAGCATGTTCAAATAATAATAATCACAGTAGTTATCGAGGGTGCAGCAAGTCAGCACCTCAGGAGTAAATGTCAGTTGGCTTTTCATAGCCGATCAATCATATATGAACATGACAAGATTCAACAACTGAGACATAAACTGAACAGGTTTCATAGACATGTGACAAACAGAAATGGAATAATGTGTCCCTGAACAAAAAAAATCAAAAGTAACAGTCAGTATCTGGTGTGGCCACCAGCTGCATTAAGTACTGCAGTCACCTCCTCCTCATGGAATGCACCAGATTTGCCAGTTCTTGCTGTGAGATGTTACCCCACTCTTCCACCAAGGCACCTGCAAGATCCCGGACATATCTGGGGGGAATGGCCCTAGCCCTAACCCTCCGATCCAAGAGGTACCAGACGTGCTCAATGGGATTGAGATTCTTGCTCTTCGCTGGCCATGGCATAACCCTGACATTCCTGTCTTGCAGGAAATCACGCACAGAAAGAGCAGTGTGGCTGGTGGCATTGTCATGCTGGAGGGTCATGTCAGGATGAGCCTGCAGGAAGGGTACCACATGAGGGAGGAGGATGTCTTCCCTGTAACGCACAGCGTTGCGATTGCCTGCAATGACAACAAGCTCAGTCCGATGATGCTGTGACACACCGACCCAGACCATGACGGACCCCCCACCTCCAAATTGATCCTGCTCCAGAGTACAGGCCTCTGTGTTACGCTCGTTCCTTCACGATAAAGACAAAACAGCGACTCGTCAGTGAAGAGCACTTTCTGGTCCAGCAACGGTGGGTTTGTGTCCATAGGTGACATTGTTGCCAGTGATGTCTGGTGAGGACCTGCCTTACAACAGGCCTACAAGCCCTCAGTCTAGACTCTCTCAGCCCATTACGGACAGTCTGAGCACTGATGGAGGGATTGCGCGGAACGCCATCCTGTACCTGTCCCGCAGGTGTGATGTTTGGATGTTCTGATCCTGTGCAGTTGTTGTTACACGTGACCATCCTGTTCATGAGTGCCATTTAATAATGTGTGCTGTGTGTTTACAACGATTACCTTTCACTTAATTCCTTACATTCTCACGTGTGAAATCAAATTGAATCGCATTGACTATTTTGCTGGCTTGTATGGTGTGCCGTGATTCCACAGATTATCATGGACTAAAGTGACATTGAGACAGCTGCTGCCAATTCTCTATCACCGCCTCCCTCCCCAAACTAATTGCTAAACGCCCCAGAACTAGAGTTAAAAGGAGCTGAGCCAGGGACCTTTCGACCGACTCGCTGCACCTCTCCCTGGTCCTCTGCTGTAGGAAAGACACAAATCACAAAACTCTCTACAGCACTACTTAAGGAAAGTGCTTGCTTCGAACGTGTGAGTGTGACCCCAAATGTTGGCCAGTACATGCTCTAATTGTATGTTTTCTGTTTCCCACGACTACAGACACGGAGGACACGCCTGACGCATCTGAGAGGCTACACCGAACTCTACCACTCAACCAGGCCGGTGAGGAGCGAGGGACAGAAGTTGACCTACCATTGAACACCAAACCAGCAATCGACTACCAGACCAGCCATCAACTAACGATCCCTGCTCTGGAGGAAGAACCCTGTTCGGGTAGAACTGTTTGGCCACTGATCGGGAGTCAACTGCTGTGTTATTTTGGCTCATTGCTTCTAGTTAACATATTGCCTTAAATCCCAGCCTATTTATAAGTTTCAAATAGGGTCGTAGTGATACTGTGTATTACTGTGTAAACTGAGTTTATAAAGAACCTTTGATTGTACATTGGCCTCTCTGTGGTTGTTTGCGTGGGATCTTAGAACTCTACTTTTAACATTTACATTTCAAATATTTATTGTCTTCACAACAACTATTTTGAAATGACATTGGATGAGATTGTGATTTAAACAGAATCATTAAAGACAATCTGAATATATCATTTCTTACCAAGAATAGTAAGAGAGACAGAACCACTTTGCATCGATGGATAGTGAGTTTCTACTGTGTAAAAACATCTGTTTGATTTCAGCAGATAAACTTTGACCTGCCTACGAGAACAGCTCAGTCCCTGTGAGAGAACTTGTACAGGGTGAGCATTTAGGATCTCTCATCTCTGTGTAGAAGTAACACTGAGACACAGAACCAGATGGAGGAGTCTGACAGCTCAGCCGAACTGAGTCTCTCTCTGATGACTGTAGAACTGACTGTCAGCCTGGGAGGAGGTGGGTCTCTTTGAAAGTTACAATTAAAAAACATTACAGGTAATCCATCCATACTAACAGTATGGAAAATCCATTAATAAAATGTTCAACTATGTCAGAATTTATGTTTGTACAAAGTACAGTAATTCCTATCATTATGTGAAATGAAGACGTTTAAGAAATACGACAGAAGATCTCATTTTCAGAACGAGCATAATTAATACGGTATAACAGTGAAGTGTATCATTGTTTAAACCACCTACTTACCCTGAACAGTGACTGAGACAGGGTCACTAAAAGGAGATGTGTGAGACTTCCATACAGTGTAGTAACACGTCACTTTGACCACAGCTGGAAATGTTGGACCAGACCTCTTGAGAAGCTCTGTTCCTGTTATAGTCTGCGTACACAATGAGTCTAGAAGATTCTTCCCCCACTCTATGTTGAAGTAACAGTGAGACACAGGGAGAGATGGAGGAGTCTCACAACTCAGCTGAACTGATTCTGTTTCTCTGATGACTGTAGAACTCACTGTCAGCTGAGGAATGTCTGTGAGAATAGGGGAATTAAGCATTTAGCATTGAGTGGTTTTGAGAAATTTACTGATAGTCTAATCCCTCCTTGTTATTTCAGACTTAAGGATCTTGAGTCAATTACTTTATGCAGCGACAGTATGGGAAATGAAGGAGATATAATATATTGCTTGATTGCTTCATGTAATAGATTATGACAACACACAGTATGATAACATATCAAAAGAGGAACGTGGTAATGATGGCACAACAGTACATTGTTTACAATCATTCAAATAGTCTTCTTACCCTGAATTGTGACTGTTGAAGGCTCACTGTATATGGATCTAAACTTTGAACCTGTAGCATTGTACTGACATTGTATTTTGACCTCAGCTGGTGAACTCTGACCTGTCCACCTCACCAGTAGTGTTCCTGTGAGTGTCTGTTGACAGGGTGATGGAAGGGTGAATTCTACTTTCCCCTCTATTTTGAAGTAACACTCAGAGACAGATGGAGGAGTCTGACAGTTCAGCTGAACTGAGTCTCTCTCTTTGATGACTGCAGGAATCACTGTTAGACTGGGCTGAGGAGGATCTGTGAGATCAGAGGGATGATGGAGTGTCTTTTTAAATTGAATTATAAATTCATTTTCAATGTTTAGCTACTCATACAGATAATGTACCACGTAATATTATATGAGTTTGAAAGAGAAAAACAATTCAGACACTGTAATAAATAAACAATGAGAGCCTGTGCCAGGAACAGCCCTTAGGAGGGAGTTATCACACAATAATCCTCGTCTTAGATGGACATTTTGCTTTTGTAAAACGGTTGCCAACATTTAAATTAAAGATGAAGGACATGTCTTTCATTAAAGACGTATTAGTGTTCTTGAGTAAATGTGTTTTATTTTCATCCTTTCACCAGGACATATGCTCATTTTGGAACGTTGCTATATGGGCACAGCCAAACAACAGAAGTGATGGATTTCTTTCTCACCAGAACTGTCCCAGAGCTTGGGGAGGTGTGTCTGCGCTTGTGCTGCAGCGGCAGGTGCACAAGACAAAACATTACCAGCATCACACATATCGGTTAATCTCTGTGACATATGAAATACAAGTGATAGTGTAATCAATCTGTAATAACTACGGAAAGAAGTAACAAACGTGTTAAATAATTATGTGATGTACAGTCATATCTAGGTCCTGATTGGTCAACAAGCTGATTTGACGCATAAACAGTGTTATTTTACGTGTATCTTTTTTGAAATGCAAAGACCCAGATGGTGTTCCATACTTTCCAGTGAACGACACACTGATGTCAGGTACAGATGCGCGTGACTCTTGGCTGCAGTAAGAAAGCCACTCCATCTGCTCACATTCAACATAGCCTAGATTTAGTTTTAATTACTTCTAAACAAAATAACTTTTGGGGGGGCTCTCCTACCCTGACAATGATGTTTTGATTCTTGCTTGAACAGTCACTAAGATTATATTTGGTTGTGATCTTTGTAAAATAACTATTTTGGATGCAGCAAGTTGTTAGCTAGAATGCTAAATACTCACTGACATGGACATAGGATGTAGCAAAAGAGACATTTTACTGGATGAAGTTTAACGCAGTTGATTTGCGATGATGACACAAACATTATATTAAGCAGGTCATTCATACGAGCCTTAAACTCCAATTTCAATCCAAAAGTAGTGTGAGATGCACTCATATGCAACATGTAAATAGAGGCTTTTTATGTTGGCGTTCTAGAAAAACTCCCCCATGTTCTGTCACCATAGTGGATTGAGCAGTCAAATGGAATAGTGAATAGACTATTTTTTGTCTTTGCAAACGTTGCCGCAGGAGGGCGTTTGCAAACACAAAAAAATTGTCTATTCACTATTCCATTTGACTGCTCAATCCACTATCTCATCAGATCAGCCAGGCAATTTATAAACTTGATCTCTACTGTAAAAAGCATTTAGATATTATATCCCATTTATTTTAGACTGGCATTTGTTTTTCAACAGTGTAGATTTGTATTCACCTTGCTGTCTGTCTCCGACATTTGCAACATTGTTTCAATATAGAATTTTGATCATCTCCAGCTGTCACATAGTAATGAACGAATGTGTCGGGATGAGACAGTCTGGCAGCTTTTCTTAGCCAGTCGAAATCATGAATCAGTATCATTTTTATGGATATATTCAAAGAAATGCCAATAGAAAAATACGAAATTCAGCTAGTTTACTGTCATTCCAGCTTCAGTTTGAAGTGATTATGTTAACTGTGTACTGTAGCGGGCTAGCTCCACTGAATAATGTCCTGGAGAGAGAGCACATGTTCTATGCCAGGCAAAATCTCACATCGAGTCATTAGCTCATTGTTATGGATGTATCCCCCCAAAAAATATATAGAAAACAGCTTAAACAAATGCAAATACAGTTTCTTTGCTGTTATTCTGGCTGCACTGTTTGACGTGACAGTGTTAACAGTGTTAGCTAGCAAGCAAGGAATAAGAACGTTGACAGCCATCATGGATCGACCAGCTGGCTTGGGTACCAACCCTAGATTTGTGTCAGGATTACACTGAATATACCAAACAGTCGGGGCATGGATTTAACAATGTGTAGAAAGCATTCCACAGGGATGATGACCAATTGTTACTTCAAGCCTTTCCACAGTTGTGTCAAGTTGGCAGGATGTCCTTAGGGTGGTGGACCATTCTTGATACACACAGGAAACTGTTGAGTGTGAAAACCCCAGCACTGATGCAGTTCTGGCACCTTCTACCATACCCGGTCAAAGGCACTTAAATATTGTGTCTTGCCCTTTCCCCCTCTGAATAGCACACATACACAATCCATGTCTTTAACCTGTCTCCTCCCCTTCATCTATTTACTGATTTAAGTGACTTTAACAAGTGACATTAATAAGGATCATTACTTCCACCTGGATTCTCCTGATCAGTCTATGTCATGTTGATGTTTTGTATAGCCAGTGTATACAGCATCTCATGGAAGGATGAAATCGTATGAATAAATTAATCAAAATGACGTTATTATTGAAAATATGTCAATCATTATTTGAATATTTTGGTAACCCGTTGTTTTGTCTGGTAGCCAAAAAGTTACATAATGCAGCTTAAAATCCATAATAATGATACTGACCTTTGGCTTTGAGGAACTGGAAGGTATCTAGACATAACAAAATGGGTCATTATCATGCTCTTTTTACCATTATGAAAAATAAGAAAACATGAGATGGGATCACTTTACACAAGCTGGCGAAGCAGAACAGTCTGTAATGTATTCACAGCCATGTTATCAAGCAGTGGTCATTCTTATCTGTACAACATGTAAAATAATGACAGAGAAATATAAATCAATAGGATGATCAATGGAATAAGACACTCTTATTATAACCATAACATGTTGAAATATTAAGAGTTCCTAAAGTAAAAGACTAAAAGAGGGGAAAGAAGAATGGAATATCCTGAAGCACAAACAGATGGAACGGAAAAATAACTCACCGAAAAGGAGGATGAGCAAAAACAGACGACCAGCCATATCAGGGATGAACAATGTCATTTTTAGACAGCTACATACATACTGTTAGTCTGACTTCACAGAAGATGGTGGCAGTGACTGGGACAAAGATTAAATGTTTCAATAGAAAAGCAGATGTGGAGCTTGTTCACAGGAAAACCACAGATGTCTCATATGGCAACTGTGGGCTAATTTCATGTTGCAGAGGAGGAGGCTGAACATTCAGAATCATTCATCTGTAATTATTTTTAGGTTCTAAAGCTACCTGTCTTCAACAAATTTTATTTTGTATCATTATTGCAGGCAATTCAATTTCTAAAACCAACAAGCTAACTTGTCTTTCTGAGAAAAATATTTATCTTAGACCTTTTGTTTTAAGTTTTTAACAGCTGCACAATGTTTAACTACAAAAACCCTGCATTTGTGGTTGAGAGTTTTAGAATCTCTAAAATGTAGAAGGGTTTTCATATTTCATTTATGTTTGGTGAGTCACGTTTAATAACATGCCAGAGCAGTGAAAGTAAACTGATAAGCGCAGTAAAGGAAAGGATGGAAGGAAGGAAGGAACGGAGGAGAGAAGAAAAAACGAGTTCACACTACTCGGACTGATCAGTTTACCTTTAATGCTCTGACTGGTACCTACATTTCAGCGCCCGTTCAGATAAACCGCGTGCTTTGCTTGAAGTGCATAACATTGAACCTGTGTAGGCTGAGAATGCAGTTGCTATTTTTAAACTAACGTTTTCATATAGCCTAACTTTGATATTAACCGTTTGATCATGCCACCTAAAAAAAAGCAGCAACCGCTGAAGAAGTAACGGCTATTTGGTCAGATTACGGTTGATAGATTTGTCAATTTCATTGTTAGAAACCAGCAAAGCTGGTGCTCTTGCACGAAAACCCCCTCTTCATCCACCCACGATGGTGTTGGTTAATGAAGCGCTGAAGGAGTTGGACTCTCGAATCGTCTCATCGCAGGCCATTCGCGGCTTCATAACAGAGAAATATCCATCTGTGGACCTGATGAGGTTGAAGTACATGACACGCAAGACCCTGAAAATAGGAATCGAGGGCGGAGTATTGGTGAGGACATCAACTCGATAGCAAACGGCGCACAGACAGCAAACAGACAGCTGCAACCAACTACATATCATCCATGGATGCCAGTTCCAGTTCAAATCAGAACTGGCAGCCATTGCTAGTGTACCCATGAGTTTCCACTCAAAATGCCAGGATAAGAGGATCCAAAAATCGATGTATTATGTCTATGGCCACAACACAACAAGCTGTACATTTGGCATGCATGCTGCGCAAATTGCAGTCTTCCAGACTGTAGGCAACCAGTAACTACCAAAATAAAGGAAACATTTGAATAACTGATAGACAAAGTTTATAGTGTGTGGGATGCGTTTTCCTGCCATGGTTTAGATCAATTTCTAGAATTTATGCCAAGGCGTATTGAAGCTGTTCTTGCAGCTGATGGAGGCCAAACACCCTTTTTAACACACTTTGTTGGCGTTTTCTTTATTTTGGCAGTTACCTGCATGCTCTTGTGATAAAAAAATGTTTTGAGAAGCTATTGATCCTCTGTGGCTAAATATGTTCTCTGGTGTATTTTGAACATTGAAAACATGGTTGGTTAAAAAATAATTCATTTGTTTTTTTGCCTCTTGGGCCCAGCCCCTGACTCACATAGTTGACCAGTCACATTTAGTTATTATGCAGTTTATTTTTTCAGTTACCCAATCAAGGCAGGGCCTCCCATTTCCCCAAACCTCTCCTCCCCCATCTGATTGGCAGTAGGAAGCTGTCTACACTCATTGAGAGCAGGCTCCTGAATCCTTCTGTGGTTTGCGGTTGCAGTAAAAAAATATATACTACATATCTAATATGTACTGTAAAATGTATGTATACATTTGTGACCTTTTTTCTGCCTTTTGGGCCCAGGGGCTTCATTATTCCTGATGGGGAAACAAAGCTTCCTGGAGCGTTGAGATTTTCCAGCTAATTGTCTGAAATAGGTTAATTACTCAAGGCTTTGATCGAGTGCACACTAGTGCCACCTGCTGGTCATCGAATTTAGAGCAGCCAAATTATTATAGATTATGTCCCACACCCCATAGTGTGTGTGCAGTGTAGCCTTTTTGTCTTTTACCAATCAGGTGGTTGTTCGACGAAACAAAGCTTTTGACGTCATTGATCACATGCTTGTGATAAGGTGATATGGGCATCGGCACACTGCGATTTCAACGCATACCTCAGAGCTCATGTTGACCTAAATGACTAATGATGATAAATACAATCCACCTGTGTGTAATCAAGTCTCCGTATAAATGCACCTGCACTGTGATAGTCTCAGAGGTCCGTTAAAAGCGCAGAGAGCATCATGAAGAACAAGGAACACACCAGGCAGGTCCGAGATACTGTTGTGAAGAAGTTTAAAGCCGGATTTTGATACAAAAAGATTTCCCAAGCTTTAAACATCCCAAGGAGCACTGTGCAAGCGATAATATTGAAATGGAAGGAGTATCAGACCACTGCAAATCTACCAAGACCTGGCCGTCCCCCTAAACTTTCAGCTCATACAAGGAGAAGACTGATCAGAGACCCCATAGTGTGTGTGCAGTGTAGCCTTTTTGTCTTTTACCAATCAGGTGGTTGTTCGACGAAACAAAGCTTTTGACGTCATTGATCACATGCTTGTGATAAGGTGATATGGGCATCGGCACACTGCGATTTCAACGCATACCTCAGAGCTCAGGCATCAAACATAACATCACTATACCGGATGAGTCCACAACATTATTTGGGTACAAATTAACAGAATATACATTTTTTTTAAAGTGAGATCTCCACTGGACAGTTACTTCAATAGGCTCCTTGTGGCAACTAGGCTTTGTTAACCCAAGTAATTAAATCAAGAATAATGTGATCCAAGGTGAATGGACTTTATTTTCTGAATGTGATAGTAGCTTACCTGCCAAATGAGCCAAACTTCATGGTACCAGTTTTGAATATAAAGTGGTGTGTTTATTAGATAAGTCAACATTATATGACAAACATATTGAACATGGGCTTGCTGTTTAATATAATGTAGCTCAACGTGTGATCACTCTCCCTTGCCAGCTGGCAGTCAGGGGTAGGGTCAAGTAGCCCAAGCCAAAGGCCACTGACGACACTGATCCCAATGTGGAGAAGTCTCCAAAGGCTGCCAAGGTTGGAGCCAAGAAGACTAAGGACAAGGAAGCCGGTAAACTGAATCCACTGAATTGATTGTGCTCATCACTCCTAGGATTTAGACATCACCCTATAATCTTCCCAATTGTATGGGATCATTGTTATTGAGCTACACCCATTGCAATGGAGGACATTTAACATCTCCTCATTGGGTCTATGATTGCATGTGTAACAGTATAACTTTAGACCGTCCCCTCGCCCATACCCGGGCGCGATCCAGGGACCCTCTGCACACATCATCAACAGTCATCCACGAAGCATCGTTACCCATCGCTCCACAAAAGCAGCGGGGGAACTACTACTTCAAGGTCTCAGAGCAAGTGACGTCACCGATTGAAACACTATTTAGCGCGCACCACCGCTAACTAAGCTAGCGTTTCACATCCGTTACACATGCATACACACACATCACTAACTCTTGTCTCTAGAAGCTGAGAAGAAAAAGGTTACAGCCAAAAAGCAGAAGGAGAAACCTTCAGAGGCAAGTGTGGTTTCAGTTATGTTCTGACTATTGGCATTGTTCAAGTGGTTTTGGGTTATAGGGACTTTTTTTTACACTTTTGTCATGGGTACTGTTCCCTATTTGGGCTTTACCATGGTTGAATTGAATCTCAAATTGAATCTCAATTTTAAATGCTACCACAAACCAGAAGCATTGCAAACCTGTCATTTTCATCGTTCAGGATGAAAACTCAGGAAGTCCGCAAAAGCATCTGCTTCCAAGGTGGCCCCTGCTAAGAAGCTCAAGTCAAAGAGGACAAAGGGGCATAGGGGACAGCTGAGGATCAACCCAAAGCACAGAAGACTAGCAAGGGTGAAGGGGCAGCCAAGAAGGGTGAAAAATGCCAAAGCTTTCCAGAAGCCTGCAGAGGGTGATGAAGTTAAAACCACAGGGAAATGAGGCAAGAGCGCAGGCAAGAGGCAAGAGGCAAGAGGGCAGCAGCAGAGTGACTGCACTCCTTTTATCCACTTTGTATGTTTTTAAATAAAGCAGTTTTTTTGTACTACTTGTTTGTGGCATTTAAGTGTAGACCTAGCTGCTGTAAAATGTAATCTCCACTTTTCCTGTAGAGAAGTGTTGGTGGTAGCTAAGGCTTTGTAAAGATGTGTAATGATTCACAGATGCAAGTTTATGTTTATATATAATATATATATATATATATATATACAGTGCTTTGCGAAAGTATTCAGCCCCCTTGAACTTTGCAACCTTTTGCCACATTTCAGGCTTCAAACATAAAGATATAAAACTGTATTTTTTTGTGAAGAATCAACAACAAGTGGGACACAATCATGAAGTGGAACGACATTTATTGGATATTTCAAACTTTTTTAACAAATCAAAAACTGAAAAATTGGGCGTGCAAAATTATTCAGCCCCTTTACTTTCAGTGCAGTAAACTCTCTCCAGAAGTTCAGTGAGGATCTCTGAATGATCCAATGTTGACCTAAATGACTAATGATGATAAATACAATCCACCTGTGTGTAATCAAGTCTCCGTATAAATGCACCTGCACTGTGATAGTCTCAGAGGTCCGTTAAAAGCGCAGAGAGCATCATGAAGAACAAGGAACACACCAGGCAGGTCCGAGATACTGTTGTGAAGAAGTTTAAAGCCGGATTTTGATACAAAAAGATTTCCCAAGCTTTAAACATCCCAAGGAGCACTGTGCAAGCGATAATATTGAAATGGAAGGAGTATCAGACCACTGCAAATCTACCAAGACCTGGCCGTCCCCCTAAACTTTCAGCTCATACAAGGAGAAGACTGATCAGAGATGCAGCCAAGAGGCCCATGATCACTCTGGATGAACTGCAGAGATCTACAGCTGAGGTGGGAGACTCTGTCCATAGGACAACAATCAGTCGTATATTGCACAAATCTGGCCTTTATGGAAGAGTGGCAAGAAGAAAGCCATTTCTTAAAGATATCCATAAAAAGTGTTGTTTAAAGTTTGCCACAAGCCACCTGGGAGACACACCAAACATGTGGAAGAAGGTGCTCTGGTCAGATGAAACCAAAATTTAACTTTTTGGCAACAATACAAAACGTTATGTTTGGCGTAAAAGCAACACAGCTCATCACCCTGAACACACCATCCCCACTGTCAAACATGGTGGTGGCAGCATCATGGTTTGGGCCTGCTTTTCTTCTGCAGGGACAGGGAAGATGGTTAAAATTGATGGGAAGATGGATGGAGCCAAATACAGGACCATTCTGGAAGAAAACCTGATGGAGTCTGCAAAAGACCTGAGACTGGGACGGAGATTTGTCTTCCAACAAGACAATGATCCAAAACATAAAGCAAAATCTACAATGGAATGGTTCAAAAATAAACATATCCATGTGTTAGAATGGCCAAGTCAAAGTCCAGACCTGAATCCAATCGAGAATCTGTGGAAAGAACTGAAAACTGCTGTTCACAAATGCTCTCCATCCAACCTCACTGAGCTCGAGCTGTTTTGCAAGGAGGAATGGGAAAAAAAATTCAGTCTCTCGATGTGCAAAACTGATAGAGACATACCCCAAGCGACTTACAGCTGTAATCGCAGCAAAAGGTGGCGCTACAAAGTATTAACTTAAGGGGGCTGAATAATTTTGCACGCCCAATTTTTCAGTTTTTGATTTGTTAAAAAAGTTTGAAATATCCAATAAATGTCGTTCCACTTCATGATTGTGTCCCACTTGTTGTTGATTCTTCACAAAAAAATACAGTTTTATATCTTTATGTTTGAAGCCTGAAATGTGGCAAAAGGTCGCAAAGTTCAAGGGGGTCGAATACTTTCGCAAGGCACTGTAAATATCATACAATGTGATTTTCTGGATTTTTGTTATAGATTCCGTCTCTCACAGTTGAAGTGTACCTATGATAAAAAATGACAGACTTCTACATGCTTTGTAAGTAGGAAAACCTGCAAAATCGGCAGTTTGTCAAATACTTGTTCTCCCAACTGTATAGAAGAGGGATTTATTTTTTATTTTATTTTATTTCACATTTATTTAACCAGGTAGGCCAGTTCAGAACAAGTTCTCATTTACAACTGCGACCTGGCCAAGATAAAGCAAAGCAGTGCGACAAAAACTACAACACAGAGTTACATATCAACAAACGTACAGTCAATAACACAATAGAAAGATCTATGTACAGTGTGTACAGTGTATATGGGAGGTGAGCGGGGAGCCACCCCTTTTCAACAAACAAAGCCATCCCCCATAGCATAATCGACCATCCTGACCGCTGGGCTCAAGTGTGCATCGAAACAGAATGTAAGCTCATATTAACTGAAAAAAAATGTAATGAAGTTGTGTTCTCACACCATTTACATCTAAACCACTCCGCAGTCATTGGACTTCAAGGCTAGAATGTGTCTACAATACTGCACATTGAAGGAGGGACTGAGGTGCTGAGTAAGTTGAAATTCAACTGGGAATTTGGAAAACAACAAGTTAACATGTGAACATGGAGAAATTTGGAGATTTGAATAGCATTTGGAAATCTATATTTTTCAGTTTTGATGATCTGATGTTGCCAACAATGTAAACATTTTTAAAACCGAAATGTTATATTTTGTAGCTTGTAACAACGTATGTGGGCAATATCAATATCACTACTTTTGCTATAAGATCAGGCTTTTGGGGTTTGCTAAACTTTGCCGCAAAAATTGTTCAAATAACATTAGACTTTTCCCACAGATTTTTGGGGTGCATCTGGTTTATATTATAAGCATATTTCAACACAAGATGAATTTCACCAAGAAAAATTTCTTAGCAATACCACTTTGGATCTTAATGACTTATATTCTTTTAATTTCCTATTTACCTGTTTTTTTTGCATTGTGTGAATATGTTATATATTTATTTATTTATTTTAAATTGTCTGTATCTATCGATTTTGATCACAAATATATTTTATTTAGTAAACTGTATCAAACCGTTATGGAAGGAGACATCACACAGATGACAGAATATATATAAATACAGTATATATTTACTTGGGCATTTACTGAAAAATATTTTAAGGGGAGTATGCCCCAGACACCTCCAAAATCCAGGCCAGGTGTCAATGTGTGATACAGGAAATTACGGCAGTTCCAAGCATTTTGGGGACCCTAAGCGAGATTTGCCCACCTCACCGATAAAACATTTTAGTGGCGGAGAGAAACATTTGGAGCTTTAAAGTATTTGTCCTGCAATTCTACTCATTTTGCCATGGGGCGGAGAGAACTTTGCAGTTATTAAGCAAATTTCCAAATTTTCAACACGTTGTGCCATTGTCGTTGAAATAATAAAATTCAGTTTAAAGCTCATTTCCTGCAATTCCACACATTTTGCCATGACTTATGCCATGTTCATTTGATATCTGAGTGAGAGTGACTAACAAAATTATTGGGGGCCCCGTGGAAGTCAGGGCCCCTGGGCAGTAATTGGACCATTACTACAAGACTTAGATAGCTGGCTAGATTACTTGCCAAGCAATCTATAAAATCTTAGCTGACATGGGATAATTGAGTGACTGTCAGTGACTGAAATAACAAGAGAAAAACTTCTGATGTAGAACCACATTTCGAAACTGCACGTTGTGTATTCTACTATCCTACTGTTGCTTTTGGAGGGGGAGGGGCCTCTAGCGGCTGCTTACTGAATGTTACTTATAAATAGAAACGGTACTGTAGTAGATGTTTTAGATACTTATTTACAGTAACATGATGTGTGATAAATAAAGGACATCCTGAAAGAAACAATATTTATGTGAGACATACAGAGAGCCAGTGGTGTAGTTTCAGTGTGTCTGCAGAAGACTGTAAAACCCATCCGGCTGGGCTGAGGTTGCTGGTCTGTCGGGGATTGAGCTGTATATGTGGTACGTATCAGACTAGAGAAAAGAAACAGACAGTTTAACTTCAGTCCTTTAATTCTACAGTACTGTAAATGTAATGTAATTTAAAAGGATGTCAAATCAATCTGAAACTGAGAGTCGATCACAATCACCAAACACAGTGGGTGATTCTGAACTTACATTGACGTTTTCAGATGACCTTCCATTTTCTTCAAAAGGACCTGTACAACACAGAAGGAGCCTGAGTGAGTGAGTGAGTGAGTCAGTATGTGCGCACACACACACAAGTCACTTCTCCTCCTGACTCAAACCATCCTGTAGACAGACGTACAGCTCTATTCTCATGCTCTAACACATTATCTTATGTATAACTTATACACATACATGCTTACTGATATGACTACCTCAGACCAACATCCAAGCTTAAACAACTTTGAGTCCTATATAAAGCCTGACATATGAAACATTGGGACAGAGTTAAATAGACAAACCTAATGGTAAAGATGTGGATGGTACAGAAGTGATCAGGCTGTAGACCCCTGCATTCTCTGAATCAGCCTGGAGGAAAGAGAGAGAGAAAGATCCTTATTATCCCTCAGACTGTCTGTCTGTTCCTACGAAAACAAGTATGTATCTATATCCAAGGCTATTATTTTTGCTGTACTTACATCTTCATTTGCAGATACCTGCACAGGACCTGCATCTCACGGAGAGAGACAAAGTAAGAGGTTGTGTGTCTGTGTGTGTGGGGGGGGGGGGGGGGGGACAGAAGACATTATGTTACAAACTCACCCGAGGGCAAAAACGTGGACGGTACAGAGGTGATGAGAGAACAGATCCCAGCATCCCTTGAATCCAACATGCCTGCACTGCTCATAGCTCCCATCACCAAATCACCTACAACAGAAAATAAATACAACTTAAATTAGAATTTGTTGTTTGTACATGCATGTGTGTAGTTGTGTTAGTAGTGTGTGCAGTGTTTGATGTATTTTGTTTGGAACATACATTGGCTGTGATCATCCTGTCTGGCTGTAGGTCTGTACAACATAAAAGTATAAGAAGGTTGTGGTAAGAACATCTCATCATGGACAATACAGAACTAAAGGTTGATACAATCTGCATCGTATTCACAAGGGAATTCTTACCTCTGAGAATTGGTTTTCTCTGAAAAACAAATTAGACTAAATGATTGATGTTGAATATAGCCTACACTACACAATATCACCAAAAGGAGTTGAAAGATTAACCCATGTCAAAGGCACTTACATTAATATGAGAAGGAAAATGTTTGCAAGTTATTTGTTATGCAGAATCAGAAGTACTCACTGGTCCTCCTGCAGAGATAGACAGCTGTCAATCCCATCAAGAACACGCCCACTCCAGAAGCCATACCCACTGCTGTCTGCCATAATTGCACTTCTGTTTGGTGACATGATGACATCAGGAGAGGTCATTAGCTCTTAATCCAAATGTAAATACTTCAATGGTAGACAGGTGTTAGAATACCACTTTATTATTAGTCTTGGTAAACGTTTCTGTTTTCATATATGTGAGAAAAGACAGCTAGTCAGCTAAGCGTTTTACATTTGAGTCTGTGAAGGAAAATGTTATGTTTGTGCTTTTCTAATAACCAATTGGACTGGGTCCATGCAACTGACTGATTGATCGTGACTGGGAGGAATCCTCACTATCAGTATAAGCAATTTGGCAGTGCGCCAAGAACATTGTTTTGAAAACCGAAAGGGGTGTCTCAGTTTCAAGGTCTCAGCTTGGAGAGAAGAAGCCTTGTGAGGTATTGGTTGGTCACATGCATGAAACAAACGTTAATGATGAATTTTGAATAAGCTAAATCTTGCAAATATAACTTGTCTGTTTAAGCACTAAATAAGAGAACTAATGGGACTTCCCCGGCGGAGCAAGATAGAGACATGCAAGATAGAGACAGTTTGTTAACAGTTAACACACATCACAACTAGTAAACACCAATAAACAAACATCGTGTGGCCATACAAACTTTCAGTTGGACTCTTTGGTGTGTCAGTTGTCAAAGTAGGATTAACAGTCAAATCTGGTGCAAAGCAAAGTCATTAGATCTGGTTATACAATAAAGTATCTTAATGGGATGATTTAATCAATCCAAGATCAACCTCTTTTCTAGTAATTAGGCACATTTGTGATGAGGAAAGAATACAAAGACCTGGGTAAGATAAACTGAAAACAATTGACTTATTTTAACTAACTAAAGATGACCAGCACACCTGGTGTAGGATTCACTGCTGTGCTGGGGGCCAAAGGAGAGGTCAAACCTGGTGAGAAGAGATGAGAAATGTACATTTGTTTCATATCAAATAAAATAAAATGTTTTTTTGTCACATGCGCTGAATACAACAGGTGTTACAATACAACCTTACCATGAAACACTTACCATGAAACACTTACCATGAAACACTTACCATGAAACACTTACCATGAAACACTTACCATGAAACACTTACCATGAACCACTTACCATGAAACACTTACTTTCAACAATGCATTTTTTTTAAGTAAGAAAATATTTGCTAAAAAAATTCTAAAGAAATAAAATGTAATTTAAAAAATAAAAACAATAACGAGGCTATAGGTAATTCAGGTAATATGTATATGTAGGAAGGTGTAAAGTGACTACGCATAGGTAATAAACAGCGAGTAGCAGCAGCGTAAAAAGGGAGATCAATGCAAATAGTCTGGTTAGCCATTTGAGCCTTTTGGACTTAGACTTGGCGATCCGGTACCACTTGCCATGCGGTAGCAGAGAGAACAGTTTTTGACTTGCGTGGCTGGAGTCTTGACAATTTTTAGGTCCTTTCTCTGACCCCGCCTGGTATAGATGTCCTGGATGGCAGGAAGCTTGTCCCCAGTGATGTACTGGGCCGTACGCACTAACCTCTACGGTCAGATGCTGAGCAGTTGCCATACCAAGCATTGATGCAATCAGTCAGGATGCTCTCGATGGTGCAGCTGTATAACTTTTTGAGGATCTGAGGACCCATGCCAAATCTTTTCGGTCTCCTGAGAGGGCATAGGCATTGTCATGCCTTCTTCACGACTGTCTTGGTGTGTTTGGACCATGTCAGTTTGTGTATTACAGACTCGGTCAGGGAGAGGTTGAAAATGTCAGTGAAGACTCTTGCCAGTTGGTCAGTGCATGTTCTCAGTATGCGTCCTGGTAATCCGTCTGGCCCTGCAGCCAAGTGAATGTTGACCTGTTTAAAGGTCTTACTCACATCGGCAACGGAGAGCGTGATCTCACATTCGTCCGAAACAGCTGGTGATTTCATGCAAGGTTCAGTGTTGCTTGCCTTGAAGCAAGCATAGAAGGCATTTAGCTCGTTTGGTAGGCTTTCGCCACTGGGCAGCTCATGGTTGGGTATCCCTTTGTAATCCGTAATAGTTTGCAAGCCTTGGCACATCCAACGAGTAGTGTAGTAGGATTCAATCTTAAACCTGTATTAATGCTTTGCCTGTTTGATGGTTCATCTGAGGGCATAGCAGGATTTCTTATAAGTACCCGGATTAGTGTCTCGCTCCTTGAAAGCAGCAGCTTTAGATTTTTGCTCAGCGCGGATGTTGCCTGTAATCCATGGCTTCTGGTTGGCATATGTATGTACAGATGAAGTCGGTAATGTAGTGTACTCCTCAATGCCATCGGATGAATCCCAAAACATATTTCAGTCTGTGCTAGCAAAACAGTCATGTAGCATAGCATGCGTGTCATCTGACCACTTCTGTAATGAGCGAGTCACTGGTAAGTCTTGCTTAAGTTTTTGCAGGTTAGCAGGAATCAGGAGGATATAATTATGGTCAGATTTTCCAAATGGAGGGTGAGGGAGAGATTTGTACACATCTCTGTGTGTGGAGTAAAGGTGGTCTAGATTTTATTTTTCTCTGATTGCACATTTGACATGCTGGTAGAAATGAGGTAACATGGATTAAAGCTTTCCTGCATTAAAGTCTCCAGCACTAAGAGCACCACTTCTGGATGAGCATTCTCTTGTCTGCTTATGGCCTTATACAGCTCGTTGAGTGCGGTCTTAGTGCCTGCATCGGTTAGTGGTGGTAAATAGACAGCTACAAAAAATATAGATAAACTCTCTTGGTATATTGTGTGGACTACAGCTTATCATAAGATACTCTACCTCAGGCGAGCAAAACCTCTAGACTTCCTTAACATTTGCACAACAGCTGTTATTGACAAATAGACAGACCACCAGCCCTCGTCTTACCGGAGGTTTATTGTTCTGTCTTGCCGATACACGGTAAATCCAGCCAACTGTATATGATCCATGTCCTCGTTCAGCCATGACTCGGTGAAACATAAGATACGGATGGTAAAGCAGGATTATCCACTTGCAGATGAATTCTCACCAAGCATCAGGATCTGCGGCCCCTGTATCGGTCGTCTCCTCTTCATGCGAATGACGGGGCTTTGGGCCTGGTCCGTGAAAAGAAGTAAATCTTTCTCCTTCAATTCATTAAAGAAAAAATCTTCGCCCAGTGAGTAATCACTGTTCTGATGTCCAGAAGCTCTTTTCAGTCATAAGAGACAGTGGCACAGACTTGGCTCTGACCTAACATAATAATTTGTGGTGCTTTTGCCGAAAAGCCTATTTGAAATCGAACACTGTGGTGGGATTAACAAGACGTGTATCTTTAAAATGGTGTGACATACTTGTATGCTTGAGGAATTTTAATTATGAGATTTCTGTTTGAATTTGGCGCCCTGCACTTTCACTGGCTGTTGTAATATCAATCCCGTTAGTGGGATCTCAGCCATAACATCCCACATAATTCTTACATGGATATTCCCTTCATTAACTTCTAGAATGGTCTCTGCTACTTACGATTGCCTGCTGTCTGTTAAATGCTCTACATTGGGTGTCACTCTAGTATGGAACCGTGAAATGCAGGGATTGGGGACTGACCTGAACTGGGATACCATTTAGGAAAATGTATTTGTTACCTCTAAAAACCCAGCACACCAGCTTATACATAATAAGCTCATACATAGAAGTTATGCAACCACATTTAGACATTTTAAGATGAAGCTGATTCCTACTCCAAAATGTGAGAGACGGCGTATGAATGCTGTTGTAACACAAATGTTTTGGGAATGTCCTGTGGTGTCCCAGTTCTGGTCACATGTTTCGGATTTCCTTACATACATGTGTTTCCCTGTGAAGATCCACCTTTATTTTCGTTGAATGATAACTCTTCATTTGTACTGCAACTGGTTCAGAAAATAATAATAATAATGTTGGGGGACAACATCTTATTTTCTGAGAATAATATAGAATATTTTTTATTGTAAACTCCATTTCCTTCCTGTAAATGTCTCATTTGTCTGAGAAAAGACAGGTAGTCAGCTAGAGATGGATGCTTACCCAGAACACTTTCTGTGGAGCTTTGACCTCCTGGGCACATGCAAGAGAGAGACTGTTTGATAACAGTTAACACACAACACAACTTATTACGCTACTAAACTAAAATCATGTGGACTCTTAGGGGTGTCAGTTGTCAAAGTAGAACTAGAAGTCGAACCCGGTGCAAAGCAAAGTCATTGGATCTGATTATACAACAATAAAAGGTATCTAAATGGGTTGATTTAATTAATGGAATATCAACCTCTTTTTTTAATCAGGGGATATTTGTGAGTAAAAACCTGGCTAAAATAAAGCTAGTCTATTTGTTTAGGTTCTATCTGCTAACTAGAGAAAGATGACCAACACACCTGATGTAGGATTCACTGTCGTGCTGGGGGTCAAAGGAGAGGTCAAACCTAGTGAAAAGAGATTACACAAGAACAAATGTAAATTAATTTAATATCTAAGGTCATTCAATAAGCAGAAAGAGAGAAGTACACTACACATTACCTACAAATCATATGGACTAAAAGTATACAAATCTGGACAGAAATTACAAGCATGGGTCAATTCATAAATCGGAAGGAGCTTTAGTGAATTAATGTGAACAAAAATATACATGTAAGTTAAAATTAGTGTATCTACTTACTGGTAGTTGGTGTCACTGTGGTCAAAGTAGAAGTAACAGTCAAAACTAGTTGGAAACCATATGATTACACAAGAATAAGGTGTTACATTAAAATGTTGTTCACCTAATTTTACAGGCCTGTAATCTAAACCATTGACTGTACAATTGGTATTTGCTGAGATGGTCATTTAGAGGCCCAACACACCTTCTGTAGGACTCATTGTCGTGCTGGGCGGCAAAGTAGACCCAGGACCTGGAGTCAAACCCACTGAGAAAACACATATTAATGAAATTAGTATTTTTATTCATGATCGTATTAATGATCATCATGGTGTTGTTGTCCTTTTGAAATACCTTCATGACTTGTCTATTCAAAGTGGGAAAAGTAGGACTATAAAATCACTACGGACAGATTGCTTCCTGCCCTGGTAGATTATATTTCTCCTCATTATAGAGATGATAAGACCAGTTCATAAGGTGATCAAGTCTTTCAGGACAGATAAGGTGTTGATTGTTGTTGACAGCTTCCTAGAATAAGGTCACCATGTTATCTAACAGCAGAAGCCTAACAGAGTATAGATACGATCTAAACACTCGACTAGATGAACACAGACATTATAATACTTGTGCTGATGATCCCAGGCGTTGGTGTTGAGGCTGGTGTCATATCTATAGAACAGCTTAATTATCTAACAGAACAGCTTCATTTACACATTAACACAACTATTCTTATTGCTGAAACTTGTGTTGCTTTAAGTGTCACTATAAAAAGCACAAATGTGTGGACTACCTGCTATAGAAGGTGTCTGTATAGTTGTTGGATCACTGATGTGAACTCCCACCAGATCTAAAATCATTTGGGAATGAAATGTGGTATTTAGTTTGTTGGTCAGAATTAACATAGTCATACTAAGAAGATGCTGAAATAAAAGTGAGTCAGATCATGAAGACCTGCAGCACTGATAGATATGTTTAGATTATGACTCACCTGTAAAGCTGTGCCCTTCACTGCGTGGAGAGAGAGAGTTTGGTCTTGAGCTCAATCTGTAGTCACAGCTCACCTCCTTACGCCTCACTGACTGTAGACGACTGATCAGATCACTATGTTTTGGAGTGAATTGACAGAACTGCTGTCCCGATGCTGAGATAGCTTTTCTCTTCATGATCTTTGCTGTGAAGGATGGCTGACTCTCCTCTCCAACATACAGGTTACAGGTGGTGTCAGGACTGACGGATCCAGGAATCAAACAGATGATGTTGAAGTCCTCATCAATATTGACTGTAATGTCTGGTTTTGGATCTGTTAGGAAAGGACAGAGACTCCTTTATGCATCACTGTATTTGAATATAATGTATATGTCACAAGTGACACTGACTCTTACTAAACTAGACCCTGCCATTCTCTTTATATTACATGTCAGCATGTCTTATTTGATATCATGCCTATTTATGAGTGCCAAATAATCATGTGTGCTGTGTGTTTACAACGATTGCCTTTCACTTAATTCCTTACATTCTCACGTGTGAAATTAAATTTAATGAAATTGAAACGCACAGACAATTTTGCATGCTTGTATGGTGTGTAGTGATTCCACAGATCGGGAGGAAGAGCCGAACCCTGTTCGGGTAGAGCCGAACTAATCCTGCTCGGGCAGAAATGAAGGAACAAACCCTGCTCGGAAGGACCCGGGAATCACCTGCTGTGTTAGTTTGGCCCGTTGCTTGTAGTTAGCCTACAGCCCTAAATCCCAGCCTATTTATACTTTTCTAATAGGACCGTAGTGATACTGTGTATTACTGTGTAAACTGAGTTTATAAAGAACCTTTGATTGTACATTGGCCTCTCTGTGGTTGTTTGCGTGGGATCTTAGAACTCTACTTTTAACATTTACATTTCAAATATTTATTGTCTTCACAACAACTATTTGAAATTACATTGGATGAGATTGTGATTTAAACAGAATCATTAAAGACAATCTGAATATATCATTTCTTACCAAGAATAGTAACAGAGACTGAACCACTGTGCATCGATGGATAGTGAGTTTCTATAGTGTAAAAACATCTCAGTTTGAGCTCAGCAGATGAACTTTGACCTGCCCACGAGAGCAGCTCAGTCCCCGTGAGTGATTGCGTACAGGGTGAGGGTTTAGGATCTCTCCCCTCTGTGTAGAAGTAACACTGAGACACAGAGCCAGATGGGGGAGTCTGACAGATCAGCCGAACTGAGTCTCTCTCTCTGATGACTGTAGAACTGACCGTCAGCCTGGGAGGAGGTGGGTCTGTGAGATCAGGAGAATAGTGTCACCTTGAAAGTTGTATTTCAAAAACATCACAGGTAATCCATACATACTAACAGTATGGAAAATCCATTAATCAAATATTCAACTATGTCAGCATTTATGTTTGTACAAAGTACAGTAATTCCTATCATTATGTGCAATGAAGACATTTAGGAAATACGACACAAGATCTCATTTTCAGAACGAGCATAATTAATACGGTATAACAGTGACGTGTATCATTGTTTAAACCACCTACTTACCCTGAACAGTGACTGAGACAGGGTCACTGAAAGGAGATATGTGAGACCTCCTTACAGCATAGTAACATGTCACTTTGACCACATCTGGAAATGTTTGATCTGCCCTCTTGAGCAGCTCTGTTCCTGTGAGTGTCTGAGTACAGGATGAGTCTGGAAGATTCTTCCTCCCCTCTATGTTGAAGTAACAGTGAGACACAGGGAGAGATGGAGGAGTCTCACAACTCAGCTGAACTGATTCTGTTTCTCTGATGACTGTAGAACTCACTGTCAGCTGAGGAATGTCTGTGAGAATAGGGGAATTAAGCATTTAGCATTGAGTGGTTTTGAGAAATGTACTGATAGTCTAATCCCTCCTTGTTATTTCAGACTTAAGGATATTGAGTCAATTACTTTATGCTGCGACAGTGTGGGAAATTAAGGAGATATAATATATTGCTTGATTGCTTCATGTAATAGATTATGACAACACACAGTATGATAACATATCACAAGAGGAACGTGGTAATGATGGCACAACAGTACATTGTTTACAATCATTCAAATAGTCTTCTTACCCTGAATTGTGACTGTTGAAGGCTCACTGTATATGGATCTAAACTGTGAACCTGTAGCACTGTACTGACATTGTATTTTGACCTCAGCTGGTGAACTCTGACCTGTCCACCTCACCAGTAGTGTTCCTGTGAGTGTCTGTTGACAGGGTGATGGAAGGGTGAATTCTACTTTCCCCTCTATTTTGAAGTAACACTCAGAGACAGATGGAGGAGTCTGACAGTTCAGCTGAACTGAGTCTCTCTCTTTGATGGCTGCAGGAATCACTGTTAGACTGGGCTGAGGAGGATCTGTGAAATCAGTGGGATGATGGAGTGTATCTTTTAATTGAATTATAAATTCATTTTCAATGTTTAACTACTCATACAGATAATGTACAACTTAATATTATATGAGTTTGACAGAGAAAACAATTCACACACTGTTGTCTATTTAAGTAATAAACAATGAGAACCCGTGCCAGGAACAGCCCTTAGGAGGGAGTTATCACACAATAATCCTCGGCTTAGATGGACATTTTGCTTTTGTAAAACAGTTGCCAACATTTAAACAAAAGATGAAGGACATGTCTTTCATTAAAGACGTATTATTGTTCTGAGTAAATGTGTTTTATTTACATCCTTCCACCAGGACATATGCTCATTTTGGAACGTTGCTATATGGGCACAGCCAAACAACAGAAGTGATGGATTTCTTTCTGACCAGAACTGTCCCAGAGCTTGGGGAGGTGTGTCTGCGCTTGTGCTGCAGCGGCAGGTGCACAAGACAAAACATTACCAGCATCACACATATCAGTGAATCACTGTGACATATGAAATACAAGTGATAGTGTCATCAATCTGTAATAACTACGTAAAGAAGTAACAAACGTGTTAATTTATTATGTGATGTACAGTCATATCTAGGTCCTGATTGGTCAACAAGCTGATTTGACGCATCAAACAGTGTTATTTCACGTGTAACTTTTTTGAAATGCAAAGACCCAAATGGAGTTCCATACTTTTACAGATGCACAATCGAGAGCATCCTGTCGGGCTGTACGGCAACTGCTCTGCCCCCAACCGTAAGGTTCTCCAGAGGGTAGTGAGGTCTGCACAACGCATCACCCGATGGGGCAAACTAACTGCACTCCAGGACACCTACACCACCCGATGTCACAGGAAGGCCATAAAGATCATCAAGGACAACAACCACCCGAGCCACTGCTTGTTCACCCGCTATCATCCAGAAGGCGAGGTCAGTACAGGTGCGTCAAATCAGGGACCGAGAGACTGAAAACAGCTTCTATCTCAAGGCCAACAGACTGTTAAACAGCCACCACTAACATTGAGTGGCTGCTGCCAACATACTGACTCAACTCCAGCCAATTTAATAATGGAAAATTGTATCACTAGCCACTTTAAACAATGCCACTTTTATATTTACATACCCTACATTACTCATCTCATATGTATATACTGTACTCGATACCATCTACTGCATCTTGCCTGTGCCGTTCTGTACCATCACTCATTCATATATCTTTATGTACATATTCTTTATCCCATTACACTTGTGTGTATAAGGTAGTTGTTGTGGAATTGTTAGTTTAGATTACTCATTGGTTATTACTGCAGTATCGGAACTAGAAGCACAAGCATTTCGCTACACTCGCATTACCATTTGCTAACCATGTGTATGTGACAAATACAATTTGATACTTTCCAGTGCACAACACACTGACATCACGTGCAGGTGCGCGTGACTCTTGGCTGCAGTAAGAAAGCCACGCCATCTGCTCACATTCAACATAGCCTAGATTTACGTTTTTATTAGTTCTAAACAAAATAACTTTTGGGGGGCTCTCCTAACGCTTACACTGATGTGTTGATTCTTGCTTGAACAGTCACTAAGAATATAATTTGGTGTTGATCTTTGTAAATTAACTATTTTGGATGCATCAAGTTGTTAGCTAGAATGCTAAACACTCACTGACATGGCCATAGGCTGCAGCAAAAGATAGCCAAAGAGACATTTTACTGGTTGAAGTTGAAGTTATTTTTAAGTAAAATGCATTTGATTTACAATGATGACACAAACGTTATATTAAGCAGGACTTTCGTACGACCCTTAAACTCCAATTATAATCCAAAAGTAGTGTGAAATGCACTCATATGCAACATGTAAATAGAGGCTTTTTTTGTTGGCTTTCCGTTCTGTCACCATAGTGGATTGAGCAGTCAAATGGAATAGTGAATAGACTATTTTTTTGTGTTTGTAAACGTTGCCGCACGAGGGCGATGCGCGCAACGTTTGCAAACACAAAAAAGGGTCTATTCACTATACCATTTGACTGCTCAATCTACTATCTCATCAGCCCAGCCAGGCAATTTATTACCTTGATCTCCACTGTAAAAAGCATTTAGATATTATATCCCATTTATTTTAGACTAGCATTTGGTTTTCAACAGTGGAGATTTGTATTAATCTTGCTGTCTGTCTCATTCCACGGGGATGCTGACCTATGTTGACTCCAATCCTTCCCACAGTTGTGTCAAGTTGGCAGGATGTCCTTAGGGTGGTGGACCATTCTTGATACACACAGGAAACTGTTGAGCGTGAAAAACCCAGCACTGTTACAGTTCTGGCACCTAGTAGCATACCCCGTTCAAAGGCACTTAAATATTGTGTTTTGCCCTTTCCCCCTCTGAATGGCACACATACACAATCCATGTCTTTAACCTGTCTCCTCCCCTTCATCTATTTACTGATTTAAGTGGCTTTAACAAGTGACATAAATAATGGATCATAGCTTTCACCTGGATTTACCTGATCAGTCTATGTCATGTTAATGTTTTGTATAGCCAGTGTATACAGCAGCTCATGGAAGGATGAAATCGTATGGATGAATTCATCAAAATAACGTTTTTATTGAAAATATGTCAATCATTATTTTAATATTTTGGTAATTCGTTGTTTTGTCTGGTAGCCCAAAACGTTACATATTGCAGCTTTAAATCCATAATAATGATACTGACCTTTGGCTTTGAGGTACTGGAAGGTATCTAGACATAACAAAATGGGTCATTATCATGGTCTTTTTGCCATTATGAAAAATAAGAAAACATGAGATGGGATCACTTTACACAAGCTGGCGAAGCAAAACAGTCTGTAATGCATTCACAACCATGTTATCAAGCTGTGGCCATTCTTATCTGTACAAAATGCAAAATAATGACAGAGAAATTAAAAAATAAATAAGATGATCAATGGAATAAGACACATTTATTATAACCATAACATGTTGAAATATTAAGAGTTCCTAAAGTAAAAGACTAAAAGAGGGGAAAGAAGAATGGAATATCCTGAAGCACAAACAGATGTCTCATATGACAACTATGGGCTAATGTCATGTTGCAGAGGACAAGGAGGCTGAATATTCAGAACCATTTATCTGTAATTATTTTTAGGCTCTAAAGCTACCTGTCTTCAACAAAATGTATTTTGTATCATTATTGCAGGCAATTCAATTTCTAAAACCAACAAAGTAACTTGTCATGTCAGCGCCCGTTCAGATAAACCGCGTGCTTTGCTTGAAGTGCATAACATTGAACCTGTGTAGGCTGAGAACGTTTTTATATAGCCTAACTTTGAGATTAACCGTTTGATCATGCCACCTAAAAAAAAGCAGCAGTTTTGGTTAGATTACGGTTGATACATTTGTCAATTTCATTGTTAGAATCCAGCAAAGCGCCTGCTGTGGCACGAAAAACTCCTCTTCATCCACCCACGATGGTGTTGGTTAATGAAGCGCTGAAGGAGTTGGACTCTCGAATCGTCTCATCGCAGGCCATTCGCGGCTACATAACAGAGAAATATCCATCTGTGGACCTGATGAGGTTGAAGTACATGACACGCAAGTTCCTGAAAATAGGAATCGAGGGCGGGGTGTTGGTGAGGACATCAACTCGATAGCAAACGGCGCACAGGTGAGGTTTCGGGTAAGTGACCCATGCATCCTACATCTTATTAAAGTAAATGCCCAGTGTTTCCAGATTTCTATTAAATATGACCTATAATTTACAACATGAGTGAAATGATTTTCCTTCCCAAAAATTGTAATTGAGTATGTTAAAGCAGCATTCCTGTTTGAATAGGGTTTTTTATTTATATATTACTACATTGGGCAATTAAATACACTTTCCAGTGGCACACTGACTCACGTAATGATGAAGCCACCATATGCTACTACTCACGGTGATGGCCAATGCGCTCTTCTGGCTAGAGGAGCAATAACCTATCTCAAGATGAGCTACTTTGAAAAACAGTGCTGCTGGTCACTAAAATTTGGGAGTTCAGAATTATATTGGTTCTAGAGACAGTCTTCTATTTTCAGCAGTAGACATTTGCTTTCCAAACTATGTTTTTCCCGCAATTTTTATATTGAAACGTGCAAACAGCTGCAACCAACTACATATCATCCATGGATGGCAGTTCCAGTTTAGATCAGGACTGGCAGCCATTGCTAGTGTACCCATGAGTTTCCACTCAAAATGCCAGGGTAAGAGGATCCAAAAATCGATGTATAATGTCTATGGCCACAACACAACAAGCTGTACATTTGGCATGCATGCTGCCCAAATTGCAGCCTTCCAGACTGTAGGCAACCTGTAACTACCAAAATAAAGGAAACATTTGAATACATTTGGGACAAAGTTTATAGTGTGTGTGGGGTGCGTTTTCCTGTCATGGTTTAGATCAATTTCTAGAATTTATGCGAAGGCGCATTGAAGCTGTTCTTGCAACTGGTGGAGGCCAAACACCCCTTTTAACACACTTTGTTGGCGTTTTTTTAAATTTTGTTAGTTACCTGCATGACTTTACAGATAATTGTATGTGTGGGGTACAGAGATAAGGTTATTAAAAAATCATGTTAAACACTATTATTGCACACAGAGTGAGTCCATGCAACATATTATGCGCCTTGTTAAGCAACATTTTACTTCTGAACTTATTTTGGATTTCCATAACAAAGGTGTTGAATACTCATTCACACTTGTTGTTGTTTTTTTACGTAATTCCACTTTGACATTTATTTTAATTTTTAACTTTATTTAAAAAGACAAGTCAGTTAAGAACAAATTCTTATTTTCAACGACTGTCTAGGAACAATGGGTTAACTGCCTTGTTCAGGGGCAGAACAACCGATTTTTACCTTGTCAGCTCGGGAATTCCATCTTGCAACCTTTCGATTACTAGTCCAAAGCTCTAACCACTGGATTACCTGCCACCCCTATATGGGTTATTGTGTGTAGGCCAGTGACAAAAAAATCTAAATTTCATACATTTTAAATTCAGGCTGTAACACAACAAGATGTGGAAAACGTCTGAAGGGTATGAAGACCTTCTGAAGGCATTGTATGTTTTACCATTTAGATATAAAAGCACTTTATCTATATAGACCCCACATTTGGCAGGGTAGCCTAGTGGTTAGAGCGTTGGACGAGTAACCGGAAGGTTGCAAGTTCAAATCCCCGAGCTGACAAGGTACAAATCTGTTGTTCTGCCCCTAAACAGGCAGTTAACCCATTGTTCCTAGGCCGTCATTGAAAATAAGAATTTGTTCTTAACTGACTTGCGTAGTTAAATAAAGGTAAAATGAATTGTACAAAATTTGAAGAAGAAGAAGTCACAAGTATTTGGACAAACTAATTTATGGTGTATTAAGGTAGTCAAACATTTTGTATTTTGGTCCTATATTCTTTGCACCCAATAAATACATCAAGCTTGTGACTCAAGTTTGTTTTGGTTGTGCTTTAGATTATGTTTTGCCCAATAGGAAATTAATTATATCCAACCGCTATGGAAGGAGGTATCTCACAGTCAACATAATATACATAATTACAGTAGATTTAACATTTACTAGGGGGAAGAAATAAGAAAAATGCTCAAAGGGGAATATGCCCCTGACCCCTCCGAATAAAAAATATTTAAAAAGTAACAGATATTATGGATTCACATATAACAGAAATCAGTTGTCCATGTGTAATACAGTAGAAATATTACCTGTTAACCAACTTATTTACAGTAACTGGAAGTGTGGAACAAAGAATGTCGTGTGAGAAAGAATGCATTTGTGTGAGATGTGCGAGACAGATACAGAAAGCCAGAGGTGTAGTGTTAGTGTGTCTGCAGAAGACTGTACAACCCATCCGGCTGGGCTGAAGTTGCTGGTCTGTCGGGGATTGAGCTGTATACATGGTACATATCAGACTAGAGGAAAGAAACAGATTCACTTTAGGGCTTCGAATCTACATTACAGTAAATGTAATTCATAAGGGAAATTTTATGAGGATGTAACACCAATCTTAAACTGAGAGTCATAAAAAACAGTGAGAGAGACTTAAAAAAAAAAAAAAAAAAAAAAATACTTTATTTAACTATACAAGTCTGTTAAGAACAAATTCTTATTTACAATGACTGCCTACACCGGCCAAACCCGGACAATTGTATGCCGCCCTATGGGACTCACAATCACAGCCTGGATTTGAACCAGGGTGTCTGTTGTGACGCCGAGTGCCACTCGGGAGCCTCTAAAGTGTTGTCAGAAGTGAGAGAGTGAGAGAGAGTGAGAGAGAGAGAGAGAGAGAGAGAGAGAGAGAGAGAGAGAGAGAGAGAGAGAGAGAGAGAGAGAGAGAGAGAGAGAGAGAGAGAGAGAGAGAGAGAGAGAGAGAGAGAGAGAGAGAGAGAGAGAGAGAGAGAGAGAGAGAGAGATACTGTAATCCTCTACATTGCATGTGTGTTATTTAGTCGAGTTTGCCCTCTTGCGTTAGTAACAACCAAACAGAAGAAGTGCAAGTAACAAGGCTTGATGTTATTTCACACTTCTCCTCATGGCTCAAACCCCCTGCAGATCTACAGCTCTATTCTCACGCTCCCCAGATGCTCTGACACATTCATTTTCTAATTAAGTGTTTTAATTTTAAGTGTCATATATGCGTTTTGATAAGGTTGATATGGTTAGGCCCAAAGATTAAGCATGTAAAGTAGCTGTGCACGTGCAGATGGTTCTGAGTTCCGAGGGACAAACTTGAGGGCATGAACGTAGACAGTACAGAAGTGATCTGAGAATCGATTCCAGCATCTCCTGAATCCACCTATAGTGGAGAGAGAGGGAGAAGAGAGACTTTTTATCCTCCAGTCGTAACAAACTGTCTTTCTATTCTATTCTCTAACTCGAGACATGAACTGCACTCTCCTTTGTATCACAGGAAGTGTTTGTGGGTTTTGTGTTATTCTGAGATCTACACATGTCCAATGCAAGATGTAGGTTATTTGATCAAAAATAGTTTATAAGACTGAACTCTGTACCTACTTAGGAACACATTTACAAGGTTTAACATGAATTAATGTATTAAGAAATTATTTCTGGGGAAAAACATCTTATTTGATAATAAATATAAATTGCCATATAAATCTGTAAATAAATATAGCTGTTGATTTGATACTTTGAACATTCATATGTTGAAGCACTACTAATGTAACATTAAGGTCTTGATCCTCAGATCAGACAGTCAGAGGGCAGAGGATGCTGGTGAGAGGAGTTATAGGAGGACGGGCTCATTGTAATTGTTGAAATGGAATGAAGAGAATGGAGTCAAACACGTCGTTTTGATGTGTGTGATGTGTTTGACTCTGTTCCGTTAATTTCATTCCAGCCATTACAATGAGCCTGTCCTCCTATAACTCATCCCACCAGCCTCCTCTGTCAGAGGGGTACATGTGTACAGATTCCTCTGTAATGTAGAATAATCACCATGACTCCGCTGCTCACCGCTCCCATAGACACCAAATCATCTACAACAGAAACGCAATGAAAATGGGATTACAGTGTTTGTACATGCGTGTATATAGTTCTGTAAATTGTATGTCAAATCAAATCAACATTTTTTTATATAGCCCTTCGTACATCAGCTGATATCTCAAAGTGCTGTACAGAAACCCAGCCTAAAACCCCAAACAGCAAGCAATGCAGGTGTAGAAGCACGGTGGCTAGGAAAAACTCCCTAGAAAGGCCAAAACCTAGGAAGAAACCTAGAGAGGAACCAGGCTATGTGGGGTGGCCAGTCCTCTTCTGGCTGTGCCAGTTGGAGATTATAACAGAACATGGCCAAGATGTTCAAATGTTCATAAATGACCAGCATGGTCGAATAATAATAAGGCAGAACAGTTGAAACTGGAGCAGCAGCACGGCCAGGTGGACTGGGGACAGCAAGGAGTCATTTCCGTTCCAATTTTCTGGAAGCTTGCTTCAGAGCTCGGGTATTTTCTGTGTACCAGGGAGCTAGTTTCTTATGATAAATGTTTTTAGTTTTTAGGGGTGCAACTGCATCTAGGGTATTGCGCAAGGTTAAATTGAGTTCCTCAGTTAGGTGGTTAACTGATTTTTGTCCTCTGGCGTCCTTGGGTAGACAGAGGGAATCTGGAAGGACATCAAGGAATCTTTGTGTTGTCTGTGAATTTATAGCATGACTTTTGATGTTCCTTGGTTGGGGTCTGAGCAGATTATTTGTTGCAATTGCAAACGTAATAAATTGGTGGTCCGATAGTCCAGGATTATGAGGAAAAACATTAAGATTCACAACGTTTATTCCATGGGACAAAACTAGGTCCAGAGTATGACTGTGACAGTGAGTAGGTCCAGAGACATGTTGGTGTATATGTGTGTGTATGTATGATGTATTTTGTTTTGGAACGTACATTGTCTGTGAACATTCTGTCTGGCTGTAGGTTTGTACAACATAAAAGTATATAAGAAGGTTGTGGTAAGAACATCTCATCATGGGCAATACAGAGCTAAAGGTTGATACAATATGCATCATATTCACAAGGAGAATTCTTACCTCTGAGAATTGGTTTTCTCTGAAAATGAAATGAAGCTAAATTAATTATATTGAATATTGTCTAACCTATACAATATTATCACAAGGAGTTGCCAAAGGCACTTACATTAATATCAGTAAGGTACATTTCCAAATGATTTGTTATGCAGATTCTAATATACTCACTGATCCTCCTGCAGAGACAGACAGCTGTCAATCCTACCAGGAACACGCCCACTCCAGAAGCCACCCTCACTACTGCCTGCCATAATTGCACCACTATTTGGTGACATGATGACATAGGGAGAGATCATTAGCTCTTGGAGACAACATTATTGTTTTTCTGGGAAAATGTACACAGCTCTGTTTTCATGTGTGAGAAAAGACAGCTAGATACTTACACAGAATGCTTTCTTGACTGTTTGATTCCACATCACTTTCTGTGGAGCTTTGACCTCCTGGGCACATGCAAGAGAAAGACAGTTTAATAGCAGAGTTATGTACATATTTCTATAATGAGACAAATTGTTTGATTAATTGTCACGTCCTGACCATAGAAAGCCTGTATTTTCCATGGTAGAGTAGGTCAGGGCGTGACTAGGGGTTTTAGTCTAGTTTATTATTTATATGTGGGGTTCTAGGTTTATTTTCTATGTTGGGGTTTGTGTATGATTCCCAATTAGAGGCAGCTGGTAATCGTTGTCTCTAATTGGAGATCATACTTAAGTTGCATTTTTCCACCAGTGGGTTATGGGATATTGTTTGTTTAGTTGCCTGTTAGCACTGCATTGTCGTCACGGTTCATTTATTCTTTATTGTTTTTTTTTTCTTTCTAAGTTTCGCTCTAATTAATAATGTGGAACTCTACGTACGCTGGGCACTGGTCCGTCTATACTAAGGAGCGTGACAGTAACGCCTTGACTGAATTTACATTTGGCTATATTTGCAAAACTGGTTTATGCTTTAGTAGACAAAAAAAATTAGCAAGCTAAATTAAACCTATTGGCTCTACTTACTTTCAGGTGGATTCTATGGGGTGTCAATGGTAAAAGAACAGCAAACATTTGATCCTGATGCAAAGCAAATCATTGGATCTGATTCTACAAAAATACATCAAAATGGGTTGATTTTAATCAATCAAATATCAACCTTTTTGTAATGAGGCAAATTTGTCATGGGGGGGGGGGTAAACATGGAGAAGATAAAGCTACTCTGTTTGTTTAACTTCTATCTGCTAACTAGATAAAGATGACTAAGAGACCTAATAAAGGACTCATATTACACAATAACACATTTAAATTAGTGTAATATCTAAGGTCTTTCAATTAGCAGAAATAGAGAAGTAAACCACACATTACCTACAAATCAGATGGATTATCATTGTGTTGTTGGCCTTTTGAAATACCTTCATGACTTGTCTTTTCAAAATGGGCAAAGTAGGACTATAAAATCACTACGGGCAGATTGCTTCCTGCCCTGGTAGATTATATTTCTCCTCATTATAGCGATGATAATGGGGTGGCAGGTAGCCTTGTGCTTACAGCGTTGGACGAATCCCCGAGCTGACAAGGTAAAAATATGTTGTTCTGCCCCTGAACAAGGAAGTTAACCCACTGTTCCGAGGCCGTCATTGAAAATAAGAATATGTTCTTAACTGACTTGCCTAGTTAAATAAAGGTAAATAAAATAAAAACAAGACCAATTCATAAGGTGATCAAGTCTTTCAGGACAGATAAGGTGTTGATTGTTGTTGACAGCTTCCTAGAATAAAGTCACCATGTTATCTAACAGCAGAAGCCTAACAGCGTATAGATACGATCTAAACACTGAAACACTTCAAAAAATAATTTGTGTTACTTCTGGTAATGGTTCCAGGCGTTGGTGTTGAGACTGGTTTCATATCTATGAACAAATTACATAAAGTTTCTAATGTAAAGTGTTCTTAACAACATCCTCCATCATCAACACAATGAACTACAGAGAAAGACATTCCAACAGCTACACTTACACATTACCAAAGCTAACCCCCTTTTGTCTCCCTGCTGTAGAGGTTGTCTGTATAGTTGTTGGATCACTGATGTGAACTCCCACTAGTTTTACAACCATTTTGGGATTGGAATGTGGTCTTTAGTTTGTGGTTCAGAACGCTATCAGCTGGCAGCAGCTGCCTGTCTGCCATCATCCTCAAGGAGCCATCCTCCAACAGGCCACGCCCAAGAGGAAGACAGACATCCAGGTGGTCTGACCATTTGGGGGACAACCTACACAATCTGGGACTCAACACCAAAGCAGCCTGGGACCTGGCCCAGAATAAGACAGTGTGGAGATCCATATATCAAGGTGCTGTGCTCCAAGGAGCGAGCAAAGAGTGAGTGAGTGGGGGAGGGAGGGTCAGAATGAATATAGTCATATTAAACTAATTAATGGGTAGTCAGATCATGAAGACCTGTTGAACTGATAGATTATTATTGTATAGATAATGACTCACCTGTAAAGCTGTACCCATCACTGCGTGGAGAGAGAGAGAGTTTGGTCCTGAGCTCAGTCTGTAGTCATAGCTCACCTCCTTATGCCTCACTGTCTGAAGTCTGTTCAGATCACTCTCAGCCACAGAGAATTGACAGAACCAGCATTTGGAATTGGTGTGTTTCTTCTCCCTGATGTGTGCTCTTCTGAGACACTTACTCTGCTCTCCAACATACAGGTTACAGGTGGTGTCATTACTGACAGAGCCAGGAATTAAACAGGTGTCATGACTGTCTTGATCAGGTCAGGTTACAGGAGACCACAACCCTACAGATTATCTCTCAACCCCAACAGAGGAGGAGAGATCTAGGGTTCTGATGATGCGGGGGGGTTTTATGGCCCCTCACAGCCCTGGTAAATCTCAGGCCACAGACAAATTCCTTTGTCCTGTCACTATAGATAACAAGCTTCAGAACATTAAACATAAACTAAAGGGATTGTGGAACAATGTTTTTCGTCAGTCACAATGGTGGTCATGACGAAGTAAACCACACATTGAAAATGTATGCCATTTTTGCTCTGTTATTAAAGGAACCTCTTAGAACTACCACCTTACTTTTTCCAATTTCCGCCTGAAGACATACCCAAATCTAACTGCTTGTAGCTCAGGCTCAGATCCAAGGATATGCATATTCTTGATTTCATTTGAAAGAAAACACTCTGAAGTTTGTGGAAAATGAGAAGAAAAAAAATCCAGAAAATCACATTGTAGGATTCTTTATGAATTTATTTGCAAATTATGGTGGAAAATAAGTATTTGGTCACCTACAAACAAGCAAGATTTCTGGCTCTCACAGACCTGTAACTTCTTCTTTAAGAGGCTCCTCTGTCCTCAATGTGAATTGAATGTAGGAGAATATAACACAGTAGATCTAGTTTAGATAATACAATGAAAAAACATATGTTTTTTCATTTTTATTGTTGTATTATCTTTAAAATGAACAAGACAAAACAAACATGGATGATGGGGACAATTTCAGTGAAAAACATAAGAGGGGAGCAGTACTTGTGCAAAGTTACAGAATGATAACTTCCAAAATGAGTGTGCTACATGACATTTATCATGAAGTCACCCAGGTGTCCCACACAAGTAGCCCAAATGTACCCAAGTGGCCAAATTGGTGAAGTTATACATTTTGAATGGAATAACTATATACAAAATACCAAAATGGTATTCTAACACACCCCCCAAAAAATGGAGAAAAAACATGAAAAAAAAGACATTTACAAAATAACACATTCAATATTTGGAAGACCCTCAGTCCTCTATACAATATTGTGCTGCTGATGTCAGGTGCCATAGCAGTCTCTTTCTGCTGTAAAGCAGAGGGTCACCAAGCATGTGGTGCAGGTGATGGGGGACTTAATTTTGCAAAGAACACAGCGACGCCTCCATGCTGTGCCCTTTTGGCCCTGAGGCACATCCATGCCTGCAGAAATACATTTGGGCAGATGAACACCACTTGTGGCAGGAGCTGGATGAACCAGCTTCAGTGGGGGATGGACACCTTGGCACTGGGGGCTCCCATTCGGAGTCAGTGTCACTGTGAAAGAAAATGTTCAGTTAGAATAGTTTCACATATGAGCCCTGTATCAACAGGTATAACAAACAGATACAGTGCCTTGCGAAAGTATTCGGCCCCCTTGAACTTTGCGACCTTTTGCCACATTTCAGGCTTCAAACATAAAGATATAAAACTGTATTTTTTTGTGAAGAATCAACAACAAGTGGGACACAATCATGAAGTGGAACGACATTTATTGGATATTTAAAACTCTTTTAACAAATCAAAAACTGAAAAATTGGGCGTGCAAAATTATTCAGCCCCCTTAAGTTAATACTTTGTAGCGCCACCTTTTGCTGCGATTACAGCTGTAAGTCACTTGGGGTATGTCTCTATCAGTTTGCACATCGAGAGACTGAATTTTTTTCCCATTCCTCCTTGCAAAACAGCTCGAGCTCAGTGAGGTTGGATGGAGAGCATTTGTGAACAGCAGTTTTCAGTTCTTTCCACAGATTCTCGATTGGATTCAGGTCTGGACTTTGACTTGGCCATTCTAACACCTGGATATGTTTATTTTTGAACCATTCCATTGTAGATTTTGCTTTATGTTTTGGATCATTGTCTTGTTGGAAGACAAATCTCCGTCCCAGTCTCAGGTCTTTTGCAGACTCCATCAGGTTTTCTCCCAGAATGGTCCTGTATTTGGCTCCATCCATCTTCCCATCAATTTTAACCATCTTCCCTGTCCCTGCAGAAGAAAAGCAGGCCCAAACCATGATGCTGCCACCACCATGTTTGACAGTGGGGATGGTGTGTTCAGCTGTGTTGCTTTTACGCCAAACATAACGTTTTGCATTGTTGCCAAAAAGTTCAATTTTGGTTTCATCTGACCAGAGCACCTTCTTCCACATGTTTGGTGTGTCTCCCAGGTGGCTTGTGGCAAACTTTAAACTACACTTTTTATGGATATCTTTAAGAAATGGCTTTCTTCTTGCCACTCTTCCATAAAGGCCAGATTTGTGCAATATACGACTGATTGTTGTCCTATGGACAGAGTCTCCCACCTCAGCTGTAGATCTCTGCAGTTCATCCAGAGTGATCATGGGCCTCTTGGCTGCATCTCTGATCAGTCTTCTCCTTGTATGAGCTGAAAGTTTAGAGAGACGGCCAGGTCTTGGTAGATTTGCAGTGGTCTGATACTCCTTCCATTTCAATATTATCGCTTGCACAGTGCTCCTTGGGATGTTTAAAGCTTGGGAAATCTTTTTGTATCCAAATCCGGCTTTAAACTTCTTCACAACAGTATCTCGGACCTGCCTGGTGTGTTCCTTGTTCTTCATGATGCTCTCTGCGCTTTTAACGGACCTCTGAGACTATCACAGTGCAGGTGCATTTATACGGAGACTTGATTACACACAGGTGGATTGTATTTATCATCATTAGTCATTTAGGTCAACATTGGATCATTCAGAGATCCTCACTGAACTTCTGGAGAGAGTTTGCTGCACTGAAAGTAAAGGGGCTGAATAATTTTGCACGCCCAATTTTTCAGTTTTTTTATTTGTTAAAAAAGTTTGAAATATCCAATAAATGTCGTTCCACTTCATGATTGTGTGCCACTTGTTGTTGATTCTTCACAAAAAAATACAGTTTTATATCTTTATGTTTGAAGCCTGAAATGTGGCAAAAGGTCGCAAAGTTCAAGGGGGCCGAATACTTTCGCAAGGCACTGTATATATAGAGTACAGTGAACATAAGGTTGAATATATTATTATAGACCTGCTAGATCTACTGTCTCATTTATATTATGACATACCAGCTAGATCTACTGTCTTTATTATATTACAACAGACCAGCTGTATCTACTGTCTCCATTTCACTTTGGCCATTGTTGTGGGCCTGCCCTCCCCTCAACAACCTCAAATAGGCTATTTCATTTCACAAATAATATTTTATATTATTAATTTCAAACAACGGCATTAGCATGAAAAGAACTTACCAGTCCAAAACGATGTCCTCTCCGTTCAAAAAATATTCCTCCGTTTGGGAATCGCTAAATGAATCGTCCTCGATCAATTTCTTCTAAAATTGTGTGTACATCTGTATATCTAGACTTAGATTTAGTTTTCCCTGACTTAGTCGCCATACTGATTGATATATAAACAGCTGAATATGCGCTTTACCAAAACAATGCTGTGCGCAACATGCGTGGCTCCTTCCGGTATGAATCGTCAATGGCGAATGACCCTCTTTACGCCTGAGTTTACTACATGGGTTGGTCTTCCAACACATAAACATTACATATTGCCATTTACCTCAGCTCATGGGCTATCTACCCAGCTAGATTTCAAGACGATCGGTGGTCATTGGGTTAAAATACAGTCAATCAACGAAACAGCGGTCTTATCATTGGTGCACAATGATGTCATTACTTGTTGTCTTCAAATCGGTTTCTTTCAGTCAATACGTCCCGCGAAATGACCCATCAGGTTTGGTTGTATTACAAACAAACCAGTTGATTGCAATGAAACCAAACATGACTGGAAAAGTCACGTTTTGTGTGTGTATTTACCTCGAACGTGTCGTCGAAAATGGAATGAGACGGAATTCAGTTGAGTTTTTACCAAAAAGTTATATTTTGGTTTCATCTGACCATATGACATTCTCCCAATCTTCTTCTGGATCATCCAAATGCTCTCTAGCAAACTTCAGACGGGCCTGGACATGTACGGCTTAAGCAGGGGGACACATCTGGCACTGCAGGATTTGAGTCCCTGGCGGCGTAGTGTGTTATTGATGGTAGGCTTTGTTACTTTGGTCCCAGCTCTCTGCGGGTCATTCACTAGGTCCCCCCGTGTGGTTCTGGGATTTTTGCTCACCGTTCTTGTGATCATTTTGACCCCACGGGGTGAGATCTTGCGTGGAGCCCCAGATCGAGGGAGATTATCAGTGGTCTTGTATGTCTTCAATTTCCTAATAATTGCTCCCACAGTTGATTTATTCAAACCAATCTGCTTACCTATTGCAGATTCAGTCTTCCCAGCCTGGTGCATGTCTACAATTTTGTTTCTGGTGTCCTTTGACAGCTCTTTGGTCTTGGCCAAAGTGGAGTTCGGAGTGTGACTGTTTGAGGTTGTGGACAGTTGTCTTTTATACTGATAACAAGGTCAAACAGGTGCCATTAATACAGGTAACGAGTGGAGGACAGAGGAGCCTCTTAAAGAAGAAGTTACAGGTCTGTGAGAGCCAGAAATCTTGCTTGTTTGTAGGTGACCAAATACTTATTTTCCACCATAATTTGCAAATAAATTCATAAAGAATCCTACAATGTGATTTTCTGGATTTTTTTTCTTCTCATTTTCCACAAACTTCAGAATGTTTCCATTCAAATGATACCAAGAATATGCATATCCTTGCCTCTGGGGCTGAGCTACAGGCAGTTAGATTAGGGTATGTCTTCAGGTGGAAATTGAGAACAAAGGGATGCAGCCATAACAGGTTAAAAGCATCTACTCAACTCTCTTTCTCTATCTCACTCCTCAGATCTTTTGTAATTCAGCAGATTCCCAGCAGTAATCTCTTCATGGTCGTCGTGGACAACAAGTGTGACTGCAGCTCTGCCCCCCTGGTTTCCATGGATCCCATCGAGATTATGTATATCCTTTACTAACCCTCAATAAGTTTGAGGTGTTTGAGTGTATTGTTATAACAAAGCCTTTGAGTGTTTTTTAGTATAAATGTTTTGTAAGTTAACTGTAAGTGAACTCTGAACTTAGACTTTAGTTTTCTGAGAATGTGCATAGCTTCTTCATTGTCAGAGGTATTAATACATTTCTCATACATGTAGCTATTTATGCGTGCATTACGGTTTGGTTTTCTCATCATGCTAGAATGATGTTGCAGAAACAGTCACCACGCTATCAGTTAAATGTATCGGAGGTATCTGAGGTGTGGTTCATCATCAGTATTTCTATCCTTAACCCCTCTGCACACAATGAGTCTCTGAAATGTGATAGGCTGAAGTTTCAGAAAGACAGAAAGCGGCCAGAAACGTGTCATCCTTTTCACCCCGAGGTACGCAGTGTGTAGATATGTGTCTGCATCACAATTCTGTGATTACACGGAAAGTACATGAACGCCTGTTTATGAGTGTTTAATAACATGAAATTATTGTATGTATGTATTAATTAATTTATATGGTCTGAAACTCCTGTGATGTCCCCTGTGTCTGATGCAGGATAATGACATGGAGTGTGGAGGAACAGCAGGCCTCTCTGCCCCCCTTACAACAGCACTGCTCCCCCTACTGGCCACTCTCATTAGCAGGTGACCATTAGCAGGACCCAACACTGGACCTAACACTGGAGAGATTGATAGACTGGCGCACCATCAAATGCTGACAACGCACAGGGAGCCTCGCCAACAAGAAGAACTTGCTCAACTAACTGAGTTACTTATTACCAACAGAGAGATGGACCAATTGTAAATCAATCTCTCTGACCAGCAGAGAAATAACAAATTAGACATTGTTCAAGAGAAACAGAACAATATTCAAAGGGGGAAACAATATGGACATTAGACAGAAAAAATATAACTGAGAGCAGCAATAAATGGGTTTCACAGGATGACAGAAAGGACACAAGATCAGTTGGATAACAAAGCCAGCCCTCTGTGATGTAGGAACTATCTTCCTTTATGTGCAGTCAGTGAAAGCATTACCATGTTGATTTAAATCTCAGTTAAAAGATCCACTTTTCCCTACATTCAGACATCATAACACGGGCAACGATATGTGATTGTACAGATATACTAACCACAATATTTGACATAATTTATTGCATGAGACAAAGTCCACATGATCAATAGTTATTGCTCTAATATAATATTGTGGCACTGGTGACGAGGAGATCTATAGTGCCACCATTTGGTCTGGTGCAGCCATCTAAGGTTGCAGTGACTTTATATTCACACAGCTACTAAGGACATAAGGTTTACATACCACATTTCATTGCCCCTTGTCCATCGGCTCAGTTCTTATAGCCAGTTACCCATGGTGGAATTATCTGCAGGGCTTGACATGAACTTTTTCTGAAACTTGTCCTTCAGACAAGAATGACAGATTTTTTTCTTTCTTGTCCGAACGGTTAAAGTTTATGTCCTGCAATTCTACTCATTCTGCCATGGGGCGGAGTGAACTTTGATGTTATTAAGCAAATATCCTGAAATTCAACACGTTGTGCCATTGTCGTTGAAATAATAAAATTCAGTTTAAAGCTAATTTCCTGCAATTCTCCACATTTTGCCATGACTTATGCCATGTTCATTTGATATCTGAGTGAGAGTGACTAACAAAATCATTGGGGGCCCCCTGGAAGTCAGGGCCCCTGGGCAGTAATTTGGCCATTACGACAAGACTTAGATAGCTGGCTAGACTAACTTGCCTAGCAAACTATAAAATCTTAGCTGACATGGGATAATTGAGTGACTGTCAGTGACTGAAATAACAAGAGAAAAACTTCTGATGTAGAACCACATTTCGAAACTGCACGTTGTGTATTCTACTATCCTACGGTTGTTTTTGGAGGGGCCTCTAGCGACTGCTTACTGTATGTCGCTTATAAATAGAAACGGTACTGTAGTAGATGTTTTAGATACTTATTTACAGTAACATGATGTGTGATAAATAAAGGACATCCTGAAAGAAACAATATTTATGTGAGACATACAGAGAGCCAGTGGTGTAGTTTCAGTGTGTCTGTAGAAGACTGTAAAACCCATCAGGCTGGGCTGAGGTTGCTGGTCTGTCGGGGATTGAGCTGTATACGTGGTACGTATCAGACTAGAGAAAAGAAACAGACAGTTTAGCATCAGTCCTTTAATTCTACAGTACTGTAAATGTAATGTAATTTAAAAGGATGTAACATCAATCTGAAACTGAGTCGTTCACATTCAAACACAGTGGGTGATTCTGAACTTACATTGTCGTTTTCAGATGACTTTCCATTTTCTTCAAAAAGACCTGTTCAACACAGAAGGAGCCTGCGTGTGTGTGTCACTTCGCTATACTTAATGTCCTTTCACACTTCTCCTCCTGACTCAAACCATCCTGTAGACCTACAGCTCTATTCGCATGCTCTAACACATTATCTTATGTATACAGTGCCTTGCGAAAGTATTCGGCCCCCTTGAACTTTGCGACCTTTTGCCACATTTCAGGCTTCAAACATAAAGATATAAAACTGTATTTTTTTGTGAAGAATCAACAACAAGTGGGACACAATCATGAAGTGGAACGACATTTATTGGATATTTCAAACTTTTTTAACAAATCAAAAACTGAAAAATTGGGCGTGCAAAATTATTCAGCCCCTTTACTTTCAGTGCCGCAAACTCTCCAGAAGTTCAGTGAGGATCTCTGAATGATCCAATGTTGACCTAAATTACTAATGATGATAAATACAATCCACCTGTGTGTAATCAAGTCTCCGTATAAATGCACCTGCACTGTGATAGTCTGAGGTCCGTTAAAAGCGCAGAGAGCATAATGAAGAACAAGGAACACACCAGGCAGGTCCGAGATACTGTTGTGAAGAAGTTTAAAGCCGGATTTGGATACAAAAAGATTTCCCAAGCTTTAAACATCCCAAGGAGCACTGTGCAAGCGATAATATTGAAATGGAAGGAGTATCAGACCACTGCAAATCTACCAAGACCTGGCCGTCCCTCTAAACTTTCAGCTCATACAAGGAGAAGACTGATCAGAGATGCAGCCAAGAGGCCCATGATCACTCTGGATGAACTGCAGAGATCTACAGCTGAGGTGGGAGACTCTGTCCATAGAACAACAATCAGTCGTATATTGCACAAATCTGGCCTTTATGGAAGAGTGGCAAGAAGAAAGCCATTTCTTAAAGATATCCATAAAAAGTGTTGTTTAAAGTTTGCCACAAGCCACCTGGGAGACACACCAAACATGTGGAAGAAGGTGCTCTGGTCAGATGAAACCAAAATTGAACTTTTTGGCAACAATGCAAAACGTTATGTTTGGCGTAAAAGCAACACAGCTGAACACACCATCCCCACTGTCAAACATGGTGGTGGCAGCATCATGGTTTGGGCCTGCTTTTCTTCTGCAGGGACAGGGAAGATGGTTAAAATTGATGGGAAGATGGATGGAGCCAAATACAGGACCATTCTGGAAGAAAACCTGATGGAGTCTGCAAAAGACCTGAGACTGGGACGGAGATTTGTCTTCCAACAAGACAATGATCCAAAACATAAAGCAAAATCTACAATGGAATGGTTCAAAAATAAACATATCCAGGTGTTAGAATGGCAAAGTCCAGACCTGAATCCAATCGAGAATCTGTGGAAAGAACTGAAAACTGCTGTTCACAAATGCTCTCCATCCAACCTCACTGAGCTCGAGCTGTTTTGCAAGGAGGAATGGGAAAAAATGTCAGTCTCTCGATGTGCAAAACTGATGGAGACATACCCCAAGCGACTTACAGCTGTAATCGCAGCAAAAGGTGGCGCTACAAAGTATTAACTTAAGGGGGCTGAATAATTTTGCACGCCCAATTTTTCAGTTTTTGATTTGTTAAAAGAGTTAATATCCAATAGATGTCGTTCCACTTCATGATTGTGTCCCACTTGTTGATTCTTCACAAAAAAATACAGTTTTATATCTTTATGTTTGAAGCCTGAAATGTGGCAAAAGGTCGCAAAGTTCAAGGGGGCCGAATACTTTCGCAAGGCACTGTAACTTACTGATATGACTACCTCAGACCAATATACAAGCCTAAACAACTTTGAGTCCTATAAAAAGCCATACATGATATGAATCTATGGGATAGAGTTAAATAGACAAACCTGGTGGTACAGATGTGGATGATACAGAAGTGATCAGGCTGTAGATCCCTGCATTCTCTGAATCAGGAGGAAAGAGAGAGAAGAAAGATCCTTATTATCCTTCAGACTGTCTGTCTTTTTGTACGAAAACAAGTATGTATCTATATCCAAGGCTATTATTTTTGCTGTACTCACATCTATAATTGAAGATACCTGCACAGGACCTGCATCTCAAAGAGAGAGACAAAGCCACAAGTAAGAGGCTGTGTGTCTGTGTGTGTGTGTGTGTGTTTGTGGGGGGGGGGGGGGGGGGGGGGGAGTTACAAACTCACCTGAGTGCAAAAACGTGGACGGTACAAAGGTGATGAGAGAATAGATTCCAGCATCCCTTGAATCCAACATGCCTGCACTGCTCATAGGTCCCATCACCAAATCATCTAGAACAGAAACAAAATGAAAATTAAATTAGAATTTGTTGTTTGTACATGCATGTGTGTAGTTGTCTTAGTAGTGTGTGCAGTGTTTGATGCATTTTGTTTGGAACATACCTTGTCTGTGATCATCCTGTCTGGTTGTAGGTCTGTACAACATAAGAGTATATAAGAAGGTTGTGGTAAGAACATCTCATCATGGACAATACAGAACTAAAGGTTGATACAATCTGCATCATATTCACAAGGGAATTCTTACCTCTGAGAATTGGTTTTCTCTGAAAAACAAATGAGGCTAAATGAATGATATTGAATATAGCCTACACTACACAATATCACCAAAAGGAGTTGAAAGATTAACCCATGTCAAAGGCACTTACATTAATATGAGAAGGAAAATGTTTGCAAATTATTTGTTATGCAGAATCAGAAGTACTCACTGGTCCTCCTGCAGAGACAGACAGCTGTCAATCCCATCAAGAACACACCCACTCCAGAAGCCATACACACTGCTGTCTGCCATAGTTGCACCGCTGTTTGGTGACATGATGACATCAGGAGACGTCATTAGCTCTTAATCCAAATGTAAATACTTCAATGGTAGACAGGTGTTAGAATACCACTTTATTATTAGTCTTGGTAAATGTTTCCGTTTTCATATATGTGAGAAAAGACAGCTAGTCAGCTAAGCGTTTTACATTTGAGTCTGTGAAGGAAAATGTTATGTTTGTGCTTTTCTAATAACCAATTGGACTGGGTCCATAAAACTGACTGATTGATAATGACTGGGAGGAATCCTCACTATCAGTATAAGCAATTTATCAGTGCGCCAAGAACATTGTTTTGTAAACCGAAACGGGTGTCTCAGTTTCAAGGTCTCAGCTTGAAGAGAATAAGTCTTGTTGGTTGGTCACATGCATGAACCAAATGTTAATGATGACTTAATTATTAATAATGAATAAGCTAAATCTTGCAAATATAACTTGTCTGTTTAAGCACTAAATAAGAGAACTAATGGGACTAATGGGACTTCCCATTAAGATTGTTGGAACCTCTCCAGCTTGCTGATAATAAAGAATTATTAATTTAATATTGACTTCAGATGTCCCTGATGGACATTTCCACGACAAGTCATTTAGCAGAGGCTCTTTTTCAGAGTGACTTACATCAGTGTATTCATTCAAAGATAGCTTGGTGGGGCAACAACATATCACAATCACAACAAGTTCATTTTCCCTCAACAAAGTAGTTATCAGCAAAATCAGTGCTAGCAGGAAAAGACAAGTGCATTTTTGCTGTGGAATTACTAAATAAGGATACTTACCCAAAACTCTTTTTTGACTGTTTGAATTCACAATGCTGAAATTGAACTGTTTGGCCATAATGACCATCGTTATGCACATGCGCTGAATACAACAGGTGTTACAATACAACCTTACCATGAAACACTTACTATCAACAATGCATTTTTTTATGTAAGAAAATATTTGCTACCTTTGTTGAATTTTTTTAAATAAATAAGTAAATAATTAAAAATCAAAAAACTTTTTAAAAAAGCAACACAATAAAATAACAATAGCGAGGCAATATAAAGGAGGAAATTCCGGTAATATGTATATGTAGGAAGGTGTAAAGTGACTATTTATAGGTAATAAACAAAGAGTAGCAGCAGAATAAAAAAATAAGCTGTTAAGGAGCCTTTTGGACCTGGACTTGGCAATCCAGTACCACTTGCCATGCAGTAGCAGAGAGAACAGTTCATGACTTGGGTGGCTGGAGTCTTTGACAATTTTAAAGGGCCTTCCTCTGACCCCGCCTGATATAGATGTCCTGGATGTCAGGAATCTTGTCCCAAGAGATGTACTGGGCCGTACGCACTAACCTCTGCGGTCGGATGCCGAGAAGTTGTCAAACCAAGCGGTGATCAATCAGCCAAATCTTTTCGGTCTCCTGAGAGGGGATAGGCATTGTCATGCCTTCTTCACGACTGTCTTGCTGTGTTTGGACCATGATAGTTTGTTAGTGATGTGGACACCAAGGAAGTTGAAGCTCTCGAAGAACCAACTCCACTACAGCCCCATCGATGTGAATGGGGGGGGGGGGGGGAGTTTGTGCTGAGGAAGCGCTTGTTGTCTTGGCATCACACTGCCAGGTCTCTGACCTCCTCCCTATAGGCTGTCTCATCATTGTCGGTGATCAGGCCTAACACCATTGTGACATCGGCAAACTTAATGGTGTTGGAGACGTGCATGACCACGCAAACGTGGGTGAACAGGTAGTACATGAGGGGACTCAACACGCACCTTTGACATCTCCCTGTGTTGAGGATCAATGAGGCAGATTTTTTTGTTGCCTACCCTTACAACCTGGGGACAGCTCATCAGGAAGTCCAGGATCCAGTTGCAGAGGGAGGATTTTAAGCCCTGGGTACTTAGCTTAGTGATGAGCTTTAAGGGGAACTATGGTGTTGAACGCTAAGCTTTAGTCAACAAACAGCATTGTCAAGTAGGTGTTCCTTTTGTCCAGGTGGGAAAATGCAGTGTGGAGACGGTGGGATGATGGTGTTGATGTGAGCCATGACCAGCTTTTGAAAGCACGTCATGGCTACCGATGTGAGTGCTACGGGCCAGTAGTCATTTCTGTACAGCACTTTGAGATATCAGCTGATGTACGAAGGGCTATATAAATACATTTGATTTGATTTGATTTAGCAGATTACCTTGGCATTCTTGTGCACAGGGACTATGGTGGTCTGCTTGAACATGTCGTTATTACAGACTCCGTCAGGGAGAGGTTGAAAATGTCAGTGAAGACACTTGCAAATTGGTCAGTTCATCTTCTCAGTATTCGTCCTGGAAATCCGTCTGGCTCTGCAGCCTTGTGAATGTTGACCTGTTTAAAGGTCATACTCACATCAGCTACGGAGAGCGTGATCTCACAGTTGTCCGAAACAGCTGGCGATCTCATGCATGGTTCAGTGTTGCTTGCCTTGAAGCAAGCATAGAAGGGATTTAGCTCGTTTGGTAGGCTTTCGTCACTGGGTAGCTCACAGTTGGATTTCCCTTTGTAATCTGTAGTAGTTTGCAATCCTGCTTTATCCGACGAGCATCAGAGCCAGTGTAGTTGGATTCAATCTTAGCCCTGTATTAATGCTTTGCCTGTTTGGTGGTTCGTCGGAGGGCATAGCTGTAACGGTTTTCAGTATGTGAAGGAGAGTCGGACCAAAATGCAGCGTGTCTATTGCGATCCATGTTTAATGAAGAAACACACTAAACACAAACACTAACAAAACAATAAACGTAACGAAAACCGAAACAGCCTATACTTGTGTAAACTAACACAGCACAAGGACATCAGGACACTAATGACAATCACCCACGACAAACTCAAAGAATATGGCTGCCTAAATATGGTTCCCAATCAGAGACAACGGTAAACACCTGCCTCTGATTGAGAACCACTCCAGACAGCCATAGACTTTGCTAGATCACCCCACTAGCTACAATCCCAATACATACACACCAAAACCCCAAGACAAAACACACCACAATACAAAAACCCCATGCCACACCCTGGCCTGACCCAATACATGAAGATAAACACAAAATACTTTGACCAGGGCGTGACAATAGCGGGATTTCTTATAAGCATCCGGATTAGTGTCCCACTCCTTGAAAGAGGCAGCTCTAGCTTTTTGCTCAGTGCAGATGTTGCCTGTAATCCATGGCTTCTGGTTGGCATATGTACGTTCAGATGAAGTCGGGGATTCATGTGGTATACTTCACAATGCCATCAGATGAATCCCAAAACATATTCCAGTCTGTGCTAGAAAAACAGTCCTGCTTAGCATGCGTGTCATCTGACCACTTCCGTATTGAGCGAGTCACTGGTAAGTCCTCATTGAGGTTTTTTTTGCTTGTTAGCAGGAATCAGGAGGATAGAATAATGGTCAGATTTGCCAAATGGAGGGTGAGGGAGTGATTTTTACACATCTGTGTGTGGAGTAAAGGTGGTCTAGAGATTTCTTTCCTCTGGTTGCACATTTGACATGCTGGTAGAAATGGGAAAAGTCCCCAGCCACTAGTAGCGCCGCTTCTGGATTAGCATTCTCTTGTTTGCTTATGGCCTTATACAGCTCGTTGTGCTGTCTTAATGCCTGCATCGGTTTGTGGTGGTAAATAGACAGCTACGAAAAATATAGATGATCTCTCTTGGTAAATAGTGTGGTCTACAGCTTGTCATGAGATAATCTACCTCAGGCGAGCAAAACCTCTAGACTTCCTTTTAATATTTGCGCACCAGTTGTTATTGACAAATAGACACAGACCACCACCCCTCATCTTACCGGAGGTTTATTGTTCTGTCTTGCCGATACACGGAAAACCCAGCCAACTGTATATGATCCATGTTCTCGTTCAGCCATGTCTCGGTGAAACATAAGATACGGATGGTAAAGCAGGATTATCCCCTTGCAGACGAATTCTCACCAAGCATCAGGATCTGCGGCCCCTGTATCAGTCATCTCCTCTTCATGCGAATGACGGGGCTTTGGGCCTGGTCCGTGAAAAGACGTAAATCTTTCTCCTTCAATTAATTAAGAAATGTTTTTCGCCCAGCGGGTAATCGCTGTTCTGATGTCCAGAAGCTCTTTTCGGTCATAAGAGACAGTGGCAGAAACATTATGTACAAAACAAGTCACAAAAACACACAAAAAACACCCAGAATAGCACAATTGGTTAGGAACCCGTAAAACGGCAGCCACCCCTTCCGGCGCCATTCACATCTTTTGAAAACTACAACAAATTAGAGTGAACGTACAAGCAGCTATAAGTCTATGAGTAAACCTGTTGGAGCTTTAGTGAATTAAAGTAAACTAAAAATGTAATTGCAAAGTAAGGGATACTAGTTGGAAAATAATACAAGTGAATTCTTTATCTGATTACACAAATAGAAAGGTATTTGTTATTTCTGTTAGAGAACAACACAACTCAGTCAGTAGAAAGATTCACAATTTCATAATTTGGCATATTATTGTTAAAACCCAGAACCTTAAAAGTTTATGGTGTACCATGGGATGCCCCGTTAACATCCCAAATAATGCTTACATGGTTATTCCCTTCATTAACATCTAGAATGGTCTCTGCCACTTATGATTGCCTGCTGTCTGTTAAATGCTCTACATTGGGTGTCACTCTAGTATGGAACTGTGAAATGCAGAGATTGGGGCACAACCTGAACTGGGTGTTAATAAATCCTCTTGCGACGAGCAAACCTGTATCCGGGAGCGTAATCATAGCCTCAAACGCATTAGAATAACGCAACTTTTCCTATTCATGAAAATCGTAAATGAAATGAAATAAATATATTCAAACACAAGTTAAGCCTTTTGTTAACAACACTGTCATCTCAGATTTTCAAAATATGCGTTACAGCCAACGCTAGACAAGCATTTGTGTAAGTTTACCATGGCATAATGCTATGCTAGGCTCTGCTGGCAGCAGGCAACATTTTCACGAAAATAAGAAAAGCATCCAAATTAAATCATTTACCTTTGAAGAACTTCAGATGCTTTCACTCAGGAGACTCCCAGTTAGATAGCAAATGTTCCTTTTTTCCAAAAATAATATTTTTGTAGGCGAAATAGCTCCCGTTTCTTCATCATGCTTGTCTGAGAAATCGACCGGAAAATGCTTCAACTATAACACCGAATTTTTTTCAAAATTTGCTCCATAATATCGACAGAAATACGGCAAACGTTGTTTAGGATCCATCCTCAAGGTGTTTTTAACATATATATTCGATAATATATCCTTTGAGGCAATTGGTTTCTCATAAGAAGCGATTGGAAAAATGGCTACCTCAGTATTTTACGCAAGATTTTCTGCGGGAGACACCATGTGACCACTCGCTAAATATGGTCCCTTACAGCTACTGTCCAATGGAAATGCCTAAAAAGACGTCACAATGCTGTAGACACCTTGGGGAATGCGTGGAAAACGTAAGCTCATTCGTAGCTCATTCACAGCCATATAAGGAGTCATCGGCATGAGGCGGTTTCAAAAAAGGTGGCACTTCCTGGTTGGATTTTTATCTGGGTTTCGCCTATAACATCAGTTCTGTGGCACTCACAGACAATATCTTTGCAGTTTTGGAAACGTCAAAGTGTCTTCTTTCCAAAGCTGTCAATTATATGCATAGTCGAGCATCTTTTCGTGACAAAATATCTTGTTTAAAACGGGAACGTTTTTCATCCAAAAATGAAATACTGCCCCCGGAGTTTCAAGATTAAGCCGCAAAAAGACACAACCTTTATGCGGCTTTAACAGCAGCAAAAAAGGTTGTACTTAGTTGATTACCACTACAATCCTCTTGCCTCAAACACGGTTATCATATTTTCAAGATATTGTTCATGTAGGGCGATCAGCGGCCATGAAAAACAAAGCTTGGGCAAATTGTAAGGGTTTTTGTCCGGATACACCAGACCGTGAAGGCGCACTGGAGCTCTTGAGCACCAAGCCTGCCCAAACTTACCTGGTTGAATGCTCCCCGTAGCCAGTGCGGTGAGGTGGAATAGCCCGCACTGGGCTGTGCTGGCGAACCGGGGACACCATGCGTAAGGCTGGTGCCATGTACACCGGCCCGAGGAGACGCACTGGAGACCAGATGCGCTGAGCCGGCTTCATGGCACCTGACTCGATACCCACTCTAGCCCGGCCGATATGAGGCGCTGCAATGTACCGCACCGGGCTAAGCACGCGTACTGGGGACACCGTGCGCTCCACCGCATAACACGGTGCCTGCCCGGTCCCTCTCGCTCTCCGGTAAGCACGGGAAGTTGGCGCAGGTCTCCTACCCGACTTCGCAACATTCTGCGCGTGCCCCCACCCAAAAAAAAATTTGGGATGCCTCTCGGGCTTCCAGCCGCGCTGCCGTGCTGCCTCCTCATAATGCCGCCTCTCGACTTTCGCTGCATCTAGCTCTGCCTTGGGGCGCCGATATTCTCTGTGCCCATGGTCCCTTGCCGTCCAGAATCTCCTCCCATGTCCAGGAGTCCTGACCTCGCTGCTGCTGCTGCGGCCCGTTACCACGCTACTTGGTCCTTTGGTGGTGGGTGTTTCTGTAAGGGTTTCTGACGAAGAGGAGTAGTATGAAGGATCGGAGGACCAAAACGCAGCGTGGTAAGTGTTCATGTTTTTTAATGAATAACGAACACTGAACAAAACAATAAACGTGAAGTTAATCAAACCGAAATAGTGTCTGTGCCACACGGGACTAACACGGAAAATAAACACCCACAACTCAAGTGAAACCAGGCTACCTAAGTATGATTCTCAATCAGGGACAATGATTGACAGCTGCCTCTGATTGAGAACCGTACCAGGCCGAATACAGAAAATCCCAAATTATAGAAAAAAGAACATAGACAACCCACCCAACTCACGCCCTGACCATACTAAAACAAAGACATAATAAAATAACTGCAATTGAGGTATGGGATGTATTAACCAAAATATCTATCAGATATCAGCACCTCTTGAACAAACAATGGACCTACATGGTAAGGGAATTGGGGGACGACATTTTATTTTCTGAGAATAATATAGAATATTTTTTATTGTAAACTCCACTTCCTTCCTGTAAATGTCTCATTTGTCTGAGAAAAGACAGGTTGTCAGCTAGAGATGGATGCTTACCCAGAACGATTTCTGTGGAGCTTTGACTTCCTGGGCACATGCAAGAGAGATACTGTTTAATAACAGTTAACACACAACACAACTTATTACGCTACTAAACTAAAATCATGTGGACTCTTTGGGGTGTCAGTTGTCAAAGTAGAACTAGTTGTTGAACCTGGTGCAAAGCAAAGTCATTGGATCTGATTATACAACAATAAAAGGTATCTAAATGGGTTGATTTAATTAATGGAATATCAACCTCTTTTTTTTAATCAGGGGATATTTGTGAGTAAAAACCTGGCTAAAATAAAGCTAGTCTATTTGTTTAGGTCCTATCTGCTAACTAGAGAAAGATGACCAACACACCTGATGTAGGATTCACTGCCGTGCTGGGGGTCAAAGGAGAGGTCAAACCTGGTGAAAAGAGATTACACAGGAACAAATGTAAATTCATTTAATATCTAAGGGCATTCAATAAGCAGAAAGAGAGAAGTACACTACACATTACCTACAAATCAGATGGACTAAAAGTACACAAATCTGGACAGAAATTACAAGCATGGGTCAATTCATAAATCGGAAGGAGCTTTAGTGAATTAATGTGAACAAAAATATACATGTAAGTTAAAATTAGTGGATCTACTTACTGGTAGTTGGTGTCACTGTGGTCAAAGTAGAAGTAACAGTCAAAACTAGTTGGAAACCATATGATTACACAAGAATAAGGTGTTACATTAACATTTTGTTCACCTAATTTTACAGGCCTGTAATCTAAACCATTGACTGTACAATTGGTATTTGCTGAGATGGTCATTTAGAGGCCCAACACACCTTCTGTAGGACTCATTGTCGTGCTGGGCGGCAAAGTAGACCCAGGACCTGGAGTCAAACCCACTGAGAAAACACATATTAATGAAATTAGTATTTTTATTCATGATCGTATTAATGATCATCATGGTGTTGTTGTCCTTTTGAAATACCTTCATGACTTGTCTATTCAAAGTGGGAAAAGTAGGACTATAAAATCACTACGGACAGATTGCTTCCTGCCCTGGTAGATTATATTTCTCCTCATTATAGAGATGATACGACCAGTTCATAAGGTGATCAAGTCTTTCAGGACAGATAAGGTGTTGATTGTTGTTGACAGCTTCCTAGAATAAGGTCACCATGTTATCTAACAGCAGAAGCCTAACAGAGTATAGATACAATCTAAACACTCGACTAGATGAACACAGACATTATAATACTTGTGCTGATGATCCCAGGCGTTGGTGTTGAGGCTGGTGTCATATCTATAGAACAGCTTAATTATCTAACAGAACAGCTTCATTTACACATTAACACAACTATTCTTATTGCTGAAACTTGCTTTGCTTTAAAATAACAGCAGTGTCACTATAAAAAGCACAAATGTGTGGACTACCTGCTATAGAAGGTGTCTGTATAGTTGTTGGATCACTGATGTGAACTCCCACCAGATCTAAAATCATTTGGGAATGAAATGTGGTATTTAGTTTGTTGGTCAGAATTAACATAGTCATACTAAGAAGATGCTGAAATAAAAGTGAGTCAGATCATGACCTGCAGCACTGATAGATATGTTTAGATTATGACTCACCTGTAAAGCTGTGCCCATCACTGCGTGGAGAGAGAGAGTTTGGTCCTGAGCTCAATCTGTAGTCACAGCTCACCTCCTTACGCCTCACTGACTGAAGACCACTAATCAGATCACTATGTTTTGGAGTGAATTGACAGAACTGCTGTCCGGATGCTGAGATAGCTTTTCTCTTCATGATCTTTGCTGTGAAGGATGGCTGACTCTCCTCTCCAACATACAGGTTACAGGTGGTGTCAGGACTGACGGATCCAGGAATCAAACAGATGATGTTGAAGTCCTCATCAATATTGACTGTAATGTCTGGTTTTGGATCTGTTAGGAAAGGACAGAGACTCCTTTTTGCATCACTGTATTTGAACATAATGTATATGTCACAAGTGACACTGACTCTTACTAAACTAGACCCTGCCATTCTCTTTATATTACGTATCAGCATGTCTTATTTGATATCATGCCTATTTATGAGTGCCAAATAATCATGTGTGCTGTGTGTTTACAACGATTGCCTTTCACTTAATTACTTACATTCTCACGTGTGAAATGAAATTGAATGAAATTGAATCGCACAGACAATTTTGCTTGCTTGTATGGTGTGTAGTGATTCCACAGATCTTCCTCTCCCTGCTCGGGAGGAAGAGCCGAACCCTGTTCGGGTAGAGCCGAACTAATCCTGCTCGGGCAGAAATGAAGGAACAAACCCTGCTCGGAAGGACCCGGGAATCACCTGCTGTGTTAGTTTGGCCCGTTGCTTGTAGTTAGCCTACAGCCCTAAATCCCAGCCTATTTATACTTTTCTAATAGGACTGTAGTGATACTGTGTATTACTGTGTAACGCTGAGTTTATAAAGAACCTTTGGTTGTACTTTGGCCTCTCTGTGGTTGTTTGCGTGGGATCTTAGAACTCTACTTTTAACATTTACATTTCAAATATTTATTGTCTTCACAACAACTATTTGAAATGACATTGGATGAGATTGTGATTTAAACAGAATCATTAAAGACAATCTGAATATAACATTTCTTACCAAGAATAGTAACAGAGACTGAACCACTGTGCATCGATGGATAGTGAGTTTCTATAGTGTAAAAACATCTCAGTTTGAGCTCAGCAGATGAACTTTGACCTGCCCACGAGAGCAGCTCAGTCCCCGTGAGTGATCGCGTACAGGGTGAGGGTTTAGGATCTATCCCCTCTGTGTAGAAGTAACACTGAGACACAGAGCCAGATGGGGGAATCTGACAGCTCAGCCGAACTGAGTCTCTCTCTCTGATGACTGTAGAACTGACCGTCAGCCTGGGAGGAGGTGGGTCTGTGAGATCAGGAGAATAGTGTCACCTTGAAAGTTGTATTTCAAAAACATCACAGGTAATCCATACATACTAACAGTATGGAAAATCCATTAATCAAATGTTCAACTATGTCAGCATTTATGTTTGTACAAAGTACAGTAATTCCTATCATTATGTGCAATGAAGACACAAGATCTCATTTTCAGAACGAGCATAATTAATACGGTATAACAGTGACGTGTATAATTTTATGAACCACCTACTTACCCTGAACAGTGACTGAGACAGGGTTACTTAAAGGAGATATGTGAGACCTCCCTACAGCAAAGTAACACTTCACTTTGACCACATCCCGAAACGTTTGATCTGCCCTCTTGAGCAGCTCTGTTCCTGTGATTGTCTGAGTACAGGATGAGTCTGGAAGATTCTTCCTCCCCTCTATGTAGAAGTAACAGTGAGACACACGGAGAGATGGAGGAGTCTCACAACTCAGCTGAACTGATTCTGTCTCTCTCATGACTGTAGAACTCACTGTCAGCTGGGGAATGTCTGTGAGAATAGGGGAATTAAGCATTTAGCATTTTGTGGTTTTGAGAAATTTACTGATAGTCTAATCCCTCCTTGTTATTTCAGAATTAAGGATATTGAGTCAATATCTTTATGCAGCGACAGTATGGGAAATTAAGGAGATATAATATATTGCTTGATTGTTTCACGTAATAGATTATGACAACACACAGTATGATAACATATCACAAGAGGAACATGGTAATGATGGCACAACTGTACATTGTTTACAACCATTCAAATAGTCTTCTTACCCTGAATTGTGACTGTTGAAGGCTCACTGTATATGGATCTAAACTGTGAACCTTTAGCACTGTACTGACATTGTATTTTGACCTCAGCTGGTGAACTCTGACCTGTCCACCTCACCAGTAGTGTTCCTGTGAGTGTCTGTTGACAGGGTGATGGAAGGGTGAATTCCACTTGCCCAGCCATTTTGAAGTAACACTCAGAGACAGATGGAGGAGTCTGACAGTTCAGCTGAACTGAGTCTCTCTCTTTGATGACTGCAGGAATCACTGTTAGACTGGGCTGAGGAGGATCTGTGAGATCAGTGGGATGATGGAGTGTCTTTTTTAATTGAATTATGAATTCATTTTCAATGTTTAACTACTCATACAGATAATGTACAACTTAATATTGTATGAGTTTGACAGAGAAAACAATTCAGACACTGTTGTCTATTTAAGTAATAAACAATGAGAGCCCGTGCCTGGAACAGCCATTAGGAGGGAGTTATCACACAATAATCCTCGGCTTCGATGGCCATTTTGCTTTTGTAAAACAGTTGGCAACATTTAAACTAAAGATTAAGGACCTGTCTTTCATTCAAGACGTATTATTGTTCTGAGTAAATGTATTTTATTTACATCCTTCCACCAGGACATATGCTCATTTTGGAACGTTGCTATATGGGCACAGCCAAACAACAGAAGTGATGGATTTCTATCTGACCAGAACTGTCCCAGAGCTTGGGGAGGTGTGTCTGCGCTTGTGCTGCAGCGGCAGGTGCACAAGACCAAACTTTACCAGCATCACACATATCGGTGAATCACTGTGACATATGAAATACAAGTGATAGTGTAATCAATCTGTAATAACTACGTAAAGAAGTAACAAACGTGTTAAATTATTATATGACGTACAGTCATATCTAGGTCCTGATTGGTCAACAAGCTTATTTGACGCATCAAACAGTGTTATTTCACGTGTATCTTTTTTGAAAAGCAAAGACCCAAATGGCGTTCCATACTTTTACAGATGCACAATCGAGAGCATCCTGTCGGGCTGTACGGCAACTGCTCTGCCCCCAACCGTAAGGTTCTCCAAGGCGTAGTGAGGTCTGCACAACGCATCACTGGGGGCAAACTACCTGCCTTCCAGGACACCTACACCACCCGATGTCACAGGAAGGCCATAAAGATCATCAAGGACAACAACCACCCGAGCCACTGCCTGTTCACCCCGCTATCATCCAGAAGGCGAGGTCAGTACAGGTGCATCAAAGCAGGGACCGAGAGACTGAAAACAGCTTCTATCTCAAGGCCATCAGACTGTTAAACAGCCACCACTAACATTGAGTGGCTGCTGCCAACATGGCTGCTGCCAGCACTTAAATATTGTGTCTTGCCCTTTCCCCATCTGAATGGCACACATACACAATCCATGTCTTTAACCTGTCTCCTCCCCTTAATCTATTTACTGATTTAAGTGGCTTTAATAAGTGACATCAATAATGGATCATAGCTTTCACCTGGATTTACCTGATCAGTCTATGTCATGTTAATGTTTTGTATACCCAGTGTATACAGCATCTCATGGAAGGATGAAATCGTATGGATGAATTCATCAAAATAACGTTATTATTGAAAATATGTCAATCATTATTTGAATATTTTGGTAATCCGTTGTTTTGTCTGGTAGCCCAAAAAGTTACATATTGCAGCTTAAAATTAATAATAATGATACTGACCTTTGGCTTTGAGGAACTGGAAGGTATCTAGACATAACAAAATGGGGTCATTATCATGCTCTTTTTACCACTATGAAAAATAAGAAAACATGAGATGGGATCACTTTACACAAGCTGGCGAAGCAGAACAGTCTGTAATGCATTCACAACCATGTTATCAAGCTGTGGTCATTCTTATCTGTACAAAATGTAAAATAATGACAGAGAAATATAAATCAATAGGATGATCAATGGAATAAGACACTCTTATTATAACCATAACATGTTGAAATATTAAGAGTTCCTAAAGTAAAAGACTAAAAGAGGGGAAAGAAGAATGGAATATCCTGTAGCACAAACAGATGGAAGGAAAAATAACTCACCAAAAAGGAGGATGAGCAAAAACAGACGACCAGCCATATCAGGGATGAACAATGTCATTTTTAGACAGCTACATACATACTGTTAGTCTGACTTCACAGAAGATGGTGGTAGTGACTGGGACAAAGATTAAATGTTTCAATAGAACAGCAGATGTGGAGCTTGTTCACAGGAAAACCACAGATGTCTCATATGACAACTGTGGGCTAATGTCATGTTGCAGAGGACAAGGAGGCTGAACATTGAGAATCATTTATCGGTAATTATTTTTAGTTTCTAAAGCTACCTGTCTTTAACAAATTGCATTTTGTATCATTATTGCAGGCAATTCAATTTTGAAAACCAACAAACTAACTTGTCTTTCGGAGAAAAATATTTATCTTCGACTTTTTGTTTTAAGTTTTTAACAGCTGCACAATGTTTAACTACAAAAACCCTGCATTTGTGGTTGAGAGTTTTAGAATCTTTAAAATGTAGAAGGGTTTTCATATTTAATTTATGTTTGGTGAGTCACGTTTAATAATATGCCAGAGCAGTGAAGGTAAACTGATAAACGCAGTAAAGGAAAGGATGGATGGAAGGAAGGAACGGAGGAGAGAAGAAAAAGCGAGTTCACACTACTCCGACTGATCAGTTTACCTTTAATGCTCTGACTAATACCTACATTTCAGCGCCCGTTCAGATAAACCGCGTGCTTTGCTTGAAGTGCATAACATTGAACCTGTGTAGGCTGAGAATGCAGTTGCTGTTTTTAAACTAACGTTTTTATATAGCCTAACTTTGATATTAACCGTTTGATCATGCTACCTAAAAAAAAAGCACCAGCCGCTGAAGAAGTAACGGATATTTGGTCAGATTACGGTTGGTACATTTGTCAATTTCATTGTTAGAATCCAGCAAAGCACCTGCTGTGGCACGAACAACTCCTCTTCATCCACCCACGATGGTGTTGGTTAATGAAGCGCTGAAGGAGTTGGACTCTCGAATCGTCTCATCACAGGCCATTCGCGGCTACATAACAGAGAAATATCCATCTGTGGACCTGATGAGGTTGAAGTACATGACACGCAAGACCCTGAAAATAGGAATCGAGGGCGGGGTGTTGGTGAGGACATCAACTCGATAGCAAACGGCGCACAGGGGAGGTTTCGGGTAAGTGACCCATTCATGTCTAAATCTTATTCAAAGTAAATGCAGTGTTTCCAGATTTCTATGAAATATGACCTATAATTTACAACATGAGTGAAATGGTTTTCCTTCCCAAAAATTGTAATTGAGTATGTTAAAGCAGCATTCCTGTTTGAATAGTGTTTTTTATTCATATATTACTACATTGGGCAATTAAATACACTTTCCAGTGGCACACTGACTCACGTAATGATGAAGCCACCATATGCTACTACTCACGGTGATGGCCAATGCGCTCTTCTGGCTAGAGGAGCAATAGCCTATCTCAAGATGAGCTACTTTGAAAAACAGTGCTGCTGGTCACTAAAAATTGGAAGTTGAGAAATATATTGGTTCTAGAGACAGTCTTCTATTTTTAGCAGTAGACATTTGATTTCCAAACTATGTTTTTCAAACTATGTAATTTTTATATTGAAATGTGCAAACAGACAGCTGCTACCAACTACATATCATCCATGGATGGCAGTTCAGTTCAAATCAGAACTGGCAGCCATTGCTAGTGTACCCATGAGTTTCCACTCAAAATGCCAGGGTAAGAGGATCCAAAAATCGATGTATTATGTCTATGGCCACAACACAACAAGCTGTACATTTTGGCATGCATGCTGCCCAAATTGCAGCCTTCCAGACTGTAGGCAACCAGTAACTACCAAAATAAAGGAAACATTTGAATAAATGATGGACAATGTTTATGGTGTGTGTCGGGTGCGTCCTGTCATGGTTTAGATCAATTTTTAGAATTTATGCCAAGGCGCATTGAAGCTGTTCTTGCAGCTGGTGGAGGCCAAACACCCTTTTTAACACACTTTGTTGGCGTTTTCTTTATTTTGGCAGTTACCTGCATGCTCTTGTGATAAAATTGAATCCAGTTATTTTTGAGAAGCTATTGATCCTCTGTGGCTAAATATGTTCTCTGGTGTATTTTGAACATTGAGAACAGGTTCCCTTGGTTGGTTAAAAAATAATTCATTTGTTTGTTTGCCTCTTGGACCCAGCACCTGACTCACATCATTGACCAGTCACATTTAGTTATTATGCAGTTTATTTTTTCAGTTACCCAAACCTCTCCTCCCTCCATCTGATGATTAGCAGAGTGGCAGTAGGAAGCTGTCTACACTCATTGAGAGCAGGCTCCTGAATCCTTCTGTGGTTTGCGGTTGCAGTAAAAAATAATACTACATATCTAATATGTACTGTAAAATGTATGTATAAATTTGTGACCTTTTTTCTGCTTTCTGGGCCCAGGGGCTTCAGCCAAGAGAAGCACCTTTGTTAATCCTGATGGGGAAACGCGTTGAGATTTTCCAGCTAATTGTCTGAAATAGGTTAATTACTCAAGGCTTTGATTGAGTGCACACTAGTGCCACCTGCTGGTCATCGAATTTAGAGCAGCCAAATTATTATAGATTATGTCCCACACCCCATAGAGTGTGTGTGCAGTGTAGCCTTTTTGTCTTCTACCAATCAGGTGGTTGTTCGACGAAACAAAGCTTTTGATGTCATTTATCACGTGCTTGTGATAAGGTGATATGTGCATCGGCACACTACGATTTCAACGCTTACCTCAGAGCTCAGGCATCAAACATAACATCACTATACCGGATGAGTCCACAACTTTATTTAGATACAAATGAACAGAATATAATTTTCTTTAAAGTGAGATCTCCACTGGACAGTTACTTTAATAGGCTCCTTGTGGCAACTAGGCTTTGTTAACCCAAGTCATTAAATCAAGAATAATGTGATCCAAGGTGAATGGACTTTATTTTCTGAATTTGGTAGTAGCTTACCTGCCAAATGAGCCAAACTTCATGGTACCAGTTTTGAATATAAAGTGGTGTGTTTATTAGACAAGTCAACATTATATGACAAACATATTGATCATGGGCTTGCTGTTTAATATAATGTAGCTCAACGTGTGATCACTCTCCCTTGCCAGCTGGCAGTCAGGGGTAGGGTCAAGGAGCCCAAGCCAAAGGCCACTGAGAACACTGATCCCAATGTGGGGAAGGCTGCCAAGGTTGGAGCCAAGAAGACTAAGAACAAGGAAGCCGGTAAACTGAATCCACTGAATTGATTGTGCTCATCACTCCTAGGATTTAGACATCACCCTATAATCTGCCCAATTGTATGGGATCATTGTTATTGAGCTACACCCATTGCAATGGAGAACATTTAACATTGCTCATTCAATGACTTGTATGGGTATCTCTCTTCTCCTCATTGTGTCTATGATTGCATGCATACACACACATCACTAACTCTTGTCTCTAGAAGCTGAGAAGAAAAATGTTACAGCCAAAAAGCAGAAGGAGAAACCTTCAGAGGCAAGTGTGGTTTCAGTTATGTTCTGACTATTGGTTATAGGGACTTTTTTTTACACTTTTGTCATGGGGACTGTTCCCTATTTGGGCTTTACCATGGTTGAATTGAATCTCATATTGAATCTCATGTTTTAAATGCTGCCACAAACTAGCAGCATTGCAAACCTGTCATTTTCATCTTTCAGGATGAAAACTCAGGAAGCCCGCAAAAGCATCTGCTTCCAAGGTGGCCCCTGCTAAGAAGCTCAAGTCAAAGAGGACAAAGGGGCAGAGAGGACAGCTGAGGATCAACCCAAAGCACAGAAGACTACCAAGGGTGAAGGGGCAGCCAAGAAGGGTGCAAAGGCCCAAGCTTTCCAGAAGCCTGTAGAGGGTGATGAAGGGGACACTGCTGCTCCTGAAGCTAAAACCACAGGGAAACGAGGCAAGAGGGCAGCAGCAGAGTGACTGCACTCCTTTTATCCACTTTGTATGTTTTTAAATAAAGCAGTTTTTTGTACTACTTGTTTGTGGCATTTAAGTGTAGACCTAGCTGCTGTAAAATGTAATCTCCACTTTTCCTGTAGATAAGTGTTGGTGGTTGCTAGGGGTTTGTAAAGATGTTTAATGATTCACTGATGCAAGTTTATATATACAAAAAAAAAATATATATACACAGTATGTATGTATATATATATATATATATAAAGCTGTTAAGTTCTTGTTTCTTGCACCTGCTTAATCAGTACCCTCTTCTGCCAGATTAATTGTATCACTAGTACAGTGACTTCACGGTTCCTGGAAAATATTGATGGTTGATGGTTGTTTTCTACACAGTCAGGACTTTGTTGTTCATCCATCATAGGTTGATGACCATGGCACGATTCGTTGGGGAAATCTGGTACAGTGAGTGTGCAGATGGTTGAGATCCATCTGAGCCTGGAACACACTGGACATGACGTCTTGGTACCAGTCTCCTGAGGGACGACCCTGATACTGGTCTTTCACTGTTCTCTCCACCATGGAATTTTTGATGCTGCTGGTTTGTGGTAGCAGTCTTTCTATACAGTTAGAACTAACCATCTCAAAACAAACATTTCCCATAACTATGAAGCTATGGGAAGTTATTCAAAACTTTTCTGTTATGGGTCAGTGCCCACAATTGTGCAATGCAACATGTTGTACCACTTCAGTTTGTCCACAAGGGGGTGCAATAACTAATTGGGTCTTCAGTTTGGTATTCAAAGGTACCCAACCCAGAGCATTGCTGTCCGCTGGTGCTCCTTGTTCTTTATTCCCTGGAAGTCTAACCAGCTTTTACTCAACCACCCCTAAGGAGAAGAATAAATCATTAATGCTGTGGACCTCAAGGCCTGGATTTGAAAAAGGATACACGGGAAGAGAGCATAGGCAACGCCATTGAAGCTGTCACATGGGGCCTATCTTTTATTTTTTTATTTCACCTTTATTTAACCAGGTACGGTAGTTGAGAACAAGTTCTCATTTACAACTGCGACCTGGCCAAGATAAACGCAAAGCAGTGCAACAGAAACAACAACACAGAGTTACACATGGAATAAACAAGCGTACAGTCAATAACACAATAGAAAAAAATAAAGTATATTTACAGTGTGTGCAAATGGCATGAGGAGGTATGGCAATAAATAGGCCATAGTAGCAGTGTAATAACAATTTAGCAGATTAACACTGGAGTGATAGATGAGCAGATGATGGTGTGTAAGTAATGATATTGGTGTGCAAAAGAGCATAAAGTAAAATAAAAACAATATGGGGATGAGGTAGGTAGATTGGGTGGGCTATTTACAGCTGCAGCGAACAGTTAGCTGCTCAGATAGCTGATGTTTAAAGTTAGTGAGGGAAATGTAAGTCTCCAGATTCAGCCATTTTTGCAATTCGTTCCAGTCACTGGCAGCAGAGAACTGGAAGGAAAGGCGGCCAAAGGAGGTGTTGGCTTTGGGGATTACCAATGAGATGTACCTGCTGGAGCACGTGCTACGGGTGGGTGTTGTTATCGTGACCAGTGAGCTGAGATAAGGCAGAGCTTTACCTAGCATAGACTTGTAGATGACCTGGAGCCAGTGGGTCTGGCGACGAATATGTAGTGAGGGCCAGCCAACTAGAGCATACAGTTCGCAGTGGTGGGTGGTATAAGGCGAGTTGGTAACAAAACTGATGGCACTGTGATAGACTGCATCCAATTTGCTGAGTAGAGTATTGGAAGCTATTTTGTAGATGACATTGCCAAAGTCGAGGATTGGTAGGATAGTCAGTTTTACTAGGGTAGGTTTGGCGGCGTGAGTGAAGGAGGATTTGTTGCGAAATAGAAAGGCAATTCTAGATTTGATTTTGGATTGGGAGATGTTTGATAAGAGCCTGGAAGGAGAGTTTACAGTCTAGCCAGACACCTAGGTGTTTGTAGTTGTCCACGTATTCTAGGTCAAAACCGTCCAGAGTAGTGATGCTAGTCGGGCGGGCGAGTGCAGGCAGCGAATGGTTGAAAAGCATGCATTTGGTTTTGCTAGCGTTTAAGAGCAGTTGTAGGCCCCGGAAGGGGTGTTGTATGACATTGAAGCTCATTTGGAGGTTAGTTAACACAGTGTCCAAAGAAGGGCCAGATGTATACAGAATGGTGTTGTCTGCGTAGAGGTGGATCAGGGAATCACCCGCAGCAAGAGACATCGTTGATATATACAGAGAAAAGAGTCGGCCCGAGAATTGAACCCTTTGGTACCCCCATGGACACTGCCAGAGGTCCGGACAACATTTTACACACTGAACTCTATCTGCGAAGTAGTTGGTGAACCAGGCGAGGCAGTCATTTGAGAAACCAAGGCTATTGAGTCTACCAATAAGAATACAGTGATTGACAGAGTCGAAAGTCTTGGCCAGGTCGATGAAGACGGCTGCACGGTACTGTCTTTTATCGATGGCGGTTATGATATTGTTTAGTACCTTGAGCGTGGCTGAGGTGCACCCGTGACCAGCTCGGAAACCGGATTGCATAGCGGAGAAGGTACGGTGGAATTCGAAATGGTCAGTAATCTGTTTATTAACTTGGATTTCAAAGACGTTAGAAAGGCAGGGCCGGATGGATATAGGTCTGTAACAGTTTGGGTCTAGAGTGTCATCGCCTTTGAAGAGGGGGATGACTGCGACAGCTTACCAATCTTTAGGGATCTCGGACGAAACGAAAGAGAGGGTGAACAGTCTGGTAATAGGGGTTGCAGCAATGGCGGTGGATAGTTTTAGAAAAAGAGGGTCCTGATTGTCTAGCCCAGCTGATTTGTACGGGTCCAGGTTTTACAGCTCTTTCAGAACATCTGCGATCTAGATTTGGGTGAAGGAGAAGCTGGGGAGGATCGGGCAAGTAGTTGCGAGGGGTGTGGAGCTGTTGGCCGGGGTTGGGGTAGCCAGGAGGATAGCATGGCCAGCCGTAGAGAAATGCTTATTGACATTTTATTGATTAATTAAATTATCATGGATTTATCGGTGGTGACCTTGTCGCCTAGCCTCAGTGCAGTGGACAGCTGGGAAGAGGTGCTCTTGTTCTCCATGGACTTCACAGTGTCTCAAAACTTTTGGGAGTTAGAGATACAGGATGCAAAATTCTGTTTGAAAAAGCTAGCCTTTGCTTTCCTGACTGACTGTGTGCATTGGTTCCTGACTTCCCTGAACAGTTGCATATCGCGGGGACTATTCGATGCTATTGCAGTCCGCCACAGGATGTTTTTGCAAGAAAATGTCTTCCATGTGTAAACAATTTCACTGGCTCCTCATCATCCTCCTCCTTTCCGCTAAGCCCGCCCTGTGTTGGTCTGGCTCCACCACATGCATCAGAGGCAGAGTACGGGTTTGTTAGTCAGTCGTCCCCCGCCCCTCACACCAGGCCCCGCCTCTGTCCCTCATTGTTCAGGGAGCCCCGCCCCGCTGTCGCCTCCCTTCGTCACTCATTGAGAGAGCCCCACCCCTGTAGGTCAACTCGGGGAAATCAGGAAGCGATCCAGTTACTGCGAGATGACCTCCCAGTTCCTCCACAGGAAGGCGAGGAGGACGACGAAGAGCAGCATGGAGAAGGTGTGGCTGCGCGTCATTAAACTCTGTTTTAAAGTCACCATTGGCCTCATGGTAAAATCTCTGAGCGGGTTTCTTTCTCTCCAGCAACTAAGTTAGGAATGATTCCAGTATATTTGTTGTGACTGTTTATATTGATACCCCATCCAAAGTGTAATTGTGTAATTTTACCAATAAGTGTCCTTCTTTGTGAGGCATTAGACAACCTCCCTGGTATTGTTGTTTGAATATGTGTTTGAAATTCAGAACGCGACTGACCGACTTTACAGATAATTGCATGTGTGGGGTACAGAGATCAGATAGTCATTAAAAATCATGTTAAACACTATTATTGCACACAGAGTGAGTCCATGCAATGTATTATGCGACTTGTTTAGCAAAATTTTACTTCTGAACTTATTTTGGATTTCCATAACAAAGGTGTTGAATACTCATTCACACTTTTTTTGTTGTTGACATTATTCCACTTTGACATTATTTATTTTAATGTTTTATTTTACCTTTATTTAACTAGACAAGTCAGTTAATAACAATTTCTTATTTACAATGACAGCCTAGGAACAGTTGGTTAACTGCCTTGTTCAGGGGCAGAACGACAGATTTTTACCTTGTCAGCTCGGGGATTTGATCTAGCAACCTTTCAATTACTGGCCCAACGCTCTAACCAATGATGAGTCGGACCACAGAGTGAAGGAAAAGCAGCCAACAAGTGCTCAGCATATTTTTTTAAATTTTATTTTACCTTTATTTAACTAGGCAAGTCAGTTAAGAACAAATTCTTATTTTCAATGACGGCCTAGGAACAGTGGGTTAACTGCCTGTTCAGGGGCAGAACGACAGATTTGTACCTTGTCAGCTTGGGGATATGAACTTGCAACCTTTCGGTTACTAGTCCAACGCACTAACCACTAGGCTACCCTGCCGCCCCGGCGGGGCGAACTCCTTCAATGTGGGAACTCCTTCAAGACTGTTAGAAAAGCATTCCAGGTGAAGCTGGTTGAAATAATGCCAAGAGTGTGCAAAGCTGTCATCAAGGCAAAGGGTGGCTATTTGAAGAATCTCAAATATAAAATATATTTTGATTTGTTTAACACTTTCTTGGTTACTACATGATTCCATATGTGCTATTTCATAGTTTTGATGTCCTTAAATTAAATCCTTAAATGAGTAGGTGTCACACTACACCGGTAGTGTATACAAATCATTTACTTTGCAATCTCATGGTAATTTGTTATAATTAGTATTACCCTATGGCATTCTTCTACCATGTTCCATTGCATCATTATATATTACAATATAGGTAATCATTTAATGTAATTCAAACAATTGCAGTGCTGCTTTTCACATGTATTCTTATAACAAGACATGGGCTAGTTGTAAAACACATTATGTCGTGTGACTGACGCAGAACCTACATCTCCATATAAATGCAACTGGTATCTTAGTGGAAGACACACGAAGAATGCAGTTTGAACTCTGCTTCACTGTCAGGAATTACACTGCTCTTTTATTAATAACATACATGAGAAGAATAGTAAAATAACAAATGAAAATGGCAGACACTGCTCTTTGCTTTGGTATTACCCTGCCATTTGCAACATATCATGCCAAGGAAGAAGGCAGTAACGCTGTTTAAGGGTCAAAGGTCATGTCAGAGGTCAGGGTCAACATGAATAAAATATGAACTAATAGTAAGGCAACAGATCACCACATCTCAAATTATTCTCCCATAGTTCAATTGGCTGGACATTTAAAGTTGGAAGCCATTTTTCTCAGTTCCACGCTGTGAATAGTTTCTGCCTTTTTGTTGCCTTTGGTAGGGCCAAATGTTAATTTATAAGCATAATATATAAATATATCATAACCATTGCATAATCAATTTCTCACCTTTTCTGGCCATGAAGAGTTCATATTCACGAAGTAACCATATGACAAATTACCATGCATGTCTCATTTCACTGGGCCTATTAGAACTATTACAGGATATTACATCATTTGTTTTTGCTCTATGCATCCAAAAAGGAGCGTGGTTGATAACACAGATCTACAGTGGAGTTTGTCAATTGAACAGACTGTTGATATTTTGCATTGAAGTGTGTAGACTGCCACTGCAAGTAGGCCTACTGTAGTTTCCATTATTTTTGTCTGAGTAGGCAATGTTTCAAAAGGCAGTCCAGCATATTTAGGCAAAAAGTAAATGCAAACATTATTGAATGCAAACAATCTGTTTACAGGTCCAAAACAGCAAATGTCACTGCAAAAGAAAAAAAATTGCCACCTCCAAAGACTCGGCTGGTTTAAAGAAGAAATTCAGTCATCATTGTCCAAGACCAAGTCAAGACAAAGTGAGAATCGATCTGAGACCGAGACACTCAATATGTGGTATCGAGACCGAACTCGAGACTAAGAAAAGAAAATGAAAAACACGGTGGAGATATTATTCTTGAGAACAAACGTTTAACATTTGTATCGATTGCCATCAGTCAAAGTGCACAAGTAACATCATGTTAGTAACTACCCACTGTGTAAAAACTGGTTGAATCAAGTTTGTTTCCACATCCTTTCAACCAAAAAATTCTATGTGACTACATTGAATCAATGTGGAAAAATATTTGATCTTTTTTCTCCCAACTTTTCACCTAAATCCAATGAAATTGGTGAAAGACCATGTGTTCTTAATGTTTTGTATACTCAGTGTACAATATTAACATGAAATATGATCAAATTGATCAAATTAGACACTCAATACCAATGATATATCTGTACACAGTGTATATATACTAGTGCAAAAGTTGGATCAGAGGAATAACTCACAGCAGAGGAGGATGATCAAAAACAGATAACGAGCCAGATCAGGGGTGAATGATGCAATGTTTCAGAGAAACAGACTATCACAAACTACATAATAAGTACTGTGTCTGTGACTGAGAGAATGTTTTTAATTGAGAGGAAGACGAGGAGCCTACTCACAGGAAACCACAAAGAAAGTCCATCAACTGGTGTGATTAGAGGTAAATGTGTCCTGCTCCTAACATGAGCCAAAACCATTTGCTTATCTGTCAGAGTAAATAACTATATTTTATTCAGGCTTTCTTTTTAACTACAATGCACAATAAAAAGCAGGTTTCATGTACAACTACAGTATATATTGCCAACATCCAAAAGTAAGAAACAAGAAACAGTCTTGCTGTGTCTATATGACTCTCCACATTATGCATTAGAGGCAATATTTTTCCTATCTACTGTAGTTATTAGCTTAATAAGATAGAGGTGCAGATACATAAGCAGTAAACAACAACACTGAATATTTCCATGGAAATATAACATGACAAGTGGGGTTTCATCACTGGTGAGATGCTTGTTGTAATGGTCAGAAGCATGAATACATTTCTCATAATGGTGATTTTGGAGGGTGAATTTAGTTGAGTTTTTTTTATTTTTATATCTTGCTAAAATTGTCTGGTAAAGTATTTGAATAGTTTCAGTTAGATGTATCTGAGGTTTGGTTCAACAGTACTTCTGTCAAGCTCCTCAACACAACTAGTCTCTGAAATATGATAAGCTGAAGTTTCAGAAGGACAGGATGCGGCAAGAGTCTCGTCTAACTTTCCACCCGACTGTGGTGTATGTGTGTGTGGGTGCGTGTGCATGTGTGCACTCGTGCACCTGTTTGCAGGTGTGGATACGTGGCAGCATACATGTACTGGTTGGTATGTGATCTGTAGACTGTGTGACTGCTGCAGGAGAATGTAGGCATCTTTGCTTCCCTCACAGTAAAACTAACCACAATGCAGATAATCTGTAAATTGTCCTTTGAATAATATTTAAAGTCCAGGACTAAGCATTATCTGTCTCTGGGAAAATCAGGGGAGAAGGGCCTTGGTCCCGGGAGGTGACCAAGAACCCGATCTGACAGAGCACCAGAGTTCCTCTGTGGAAATGGGAGAACCGTCCAGAAGGACAACCATCTCTGCAGTACTCCACCAATCAGGCTTTTATGGTAGAGTGGCCAGATGGAAGCCCCACCTCAGTAAAAGGCACATGACAGCCCGCTTAGAGTTTGACAAACGGCACCTTAACGACTCTCAGACCATGAGAAACAAAATTCTCTGGTCTGATGAAACCAAGATTGAAGTCTTTGGCCTGAATGCCAAGCATCACGTCTGGAGGAAACCTTGCACAATCCCTATTGTGAAGCATGGTGGTGGCAACATCATGCTGTGGGGATGTTTTCAGCAGCAGGGACTGGGAGACATGTCAGGATTGAGTGAATGATGAACAGAGCTAAGTACAGAGATCCTTGATGAAAACCAGCTTCAGAGCACTCAGGACCTCAGACTGGGGCAAAGGTTTACCTTCCAATAGAATAATGACCCTAAGCACACAGCGAAGACAACGCAAGAGTGGCTTTCAGACAACTCTTTGAAAGTTCTTTATGTGGCCCTTCCAGAACCCGGACTTGAACCCGATCAAACATCTCTGGAGAGACCTGAAAATAGCTGTGCAGCAACGTTCCACCTCCAACCTGACAGAGCTTGAGAGGTTTTGCAGAGAAGAATGGGAGAAACTCCCCAAATACAGTTGCGCCAAGCTTGTAGCATCATACCCAAGAAGACTTGAGGCTGTAATTGCTGCCAAAGGTGCTTCAGCAAAGTACCGAGTATTGAGTCTGAATACGTATTTAAATATCATTTTCAGTGTTGATGTCTAAAAACCTGTCTAAAAATCTGTTTTTGCTTTGTCATTATGGGGCATTGTGTGTAGATTAATGGGGGGGGACTATTTCATCCATTTTAGAGAGGCTTTAACGTAACAAAATGTGGAAAAAGTCAAGGTGTCTGAATACTTTCTGAATGTGCTGTATATGGACTGAAATAAACATTTAAGGAAAATAGCACCTTGATCTTCACCAATGGCCAGAAAAAGGTGACGGAGACAACTGTACATATTATTTGCATTATCTTGAATAATCAAGATCAAATAATGTAAAATACTAACAAAGATGAGGGAATGGTCAAAGTCAATTTATTCTGCATAATTTTTTGTTTTACAGAAGAGAGCATTTCAAACGGAGAAAAAAAACATAGGATTTGTATTTGCTGTACCTTAAAGGTCTTACAGTGGGGAGAACAAGTATTTGATACACTGCTGATTTTGCAGGTTTTCCTACTTACAAAGCATGTAGAGGTCTGTAATTGTTATCATAGGTACACTTCAACTATGAGAGACAGAATCTAAAACAAAAATCCAGAAAATCACATTGTATGATTTGTAAGTAATTCATTAGCATTTTATTGCATGACATAAGTATTTGATCACCTACCAACAAGTAAGAATTCCGGCTCTCACAGACCAGTTTTTCTTTAAGAAGTCCTCCTGTTCTCCACTCATTACCTGTATTAACTGCACCTGTTTGAACTCGTTACCTGTATAAAAGACACCTGTCCACACACTCAATCAAACAGACTCCAACCTCTCCACAATGGCCAAGACCAGAGAGCTGTGTAAGGACATCAGGGATAAAATTGTAGACCTGCACAAGGCTGGGAAGGGCTACAGGACAATAGGCAAGCAGCTTGGTGAGAAGGCAACAACTATTGGTGCAATTATTAGAAAATGGAAGAGGTTCAAGATGACGGTCAATCACCCTCGGTCTGGGGCTCCATGCAAGATCTCACCTCGTGGGGCATCAATGATCATGAGAAAGGTGAGGGATCAGCCCAGAACTACACGGCAGGACCTGGTCAATGACCTGAAGAGAGCTGGGACCACAGTCTCAAAGAAAACCATTAGTAACACACTACGCCGTCATGGATTAAAATCCTGCAGCGCACGCAAGGTCCCCCTGCTCAAGCCAGCGCATGTCCAGGCCCGTCTGAAGTTTTCCAATGACCATCTGGATGATCCAGAGGAGGAATGGGAGAAGGTCATGTGGTCTGATGAGACAAAAATAGAGCTTTTTGGTCTAAACTCCACTCGCCGTGTTTGGAGGAAGAAGAAGGATGAGTACAACCCCAAAACACCATCCCAACCGTGAAGCATGGCGGTGGAAACATCATTCTTTGGGGATGCTTTTCTGCAAAGGGGACAGGACGACTGCACCGTATTGAGGGGAGGATGGATGGGGCCATGTATCTCAAGATCTTGGCCAACAACCTCCTTCCCTCAGTAAGAACATTGAAGATGGGTCGTGGCTGGGTCTTCCAGCATGACAACGACCCGAAACACACAGCCAAGGCAACTAAGGAGTGGCTCCGTAAGAAGCATCTCAAGGTCCTGGAGTAGCCTAGCCAGTCTCCAAACTTGAACCCAATAGAAAATCTTTGGAGGGAGCTGAAAGTCCGTATTGCCCAGCGACAGCCCCGAAACCTGAAGGATCTGGAGAAGGTCTGTATGGAGGAGTGGGCCAAAATCGCTGCTGCAGTGTGTCCAAACCTGGTCAAGAACTACAGGAAACATATGATCTCTGTAATTGCAAACAAAGGTTTCTGTACCAAATATTAAGTTCTGCTTTTCTGATGTATCAAATACTTATGTCATGCAATAAAATGCAAATTAATTACTTAAATATCATACAATGTGATTTTCTGGATTTTTGTTTTAGATTCCGTCTCTCACAGTTTAAGTGTATCTATGATAGAAATTACAGACCTCTACATGCTTTGTAAGTAGGAAAACCTGCAAAATCGGCAGTGTGTCAAATACTTGTTCTCCCCACTGTATAGAAGAGGGATTTATTATTTTTTTAAATTTTATTTCACATTTATTTAACCAGGTAGGCCAGTTGAGAACAAGTTCCCATTTACACCTGCGACCTGGCCAAGATAAAGCAAAGCAGTGCGACAAAAACTACAACACAGAGTTACACATCAACAAACGTACAGTCAATAACACAATAGAAAGATCTATGTACAGTGTGTACAGTGTATATGGGAGGTGAGCGGGGAGCCACCCCTTTTCAACAAACAAAGCCATCCCCCATAGCATAATCGACCATCCTGACCGCTGGGCTCAAGTGTGCATCGAAACAGAATGTAAGCTCATATTAACTGAAAAAAAATGTAATGAAGTTGTGTTCTCACACCATTTACATCTAAACCACTCCGCAGTCATTGGACTTCAAGGCTAGAATGTGTCTACAACACTGCACATTGAAGGAGCGACTGAGGTGCTGAGTAAGTTGAAATTCAACTGGGAATTTGGAAAACAACAAGTTAACATGGAGAAATTTGGAAATTTGAATAGCATTTGGAAATCTATTTTTTTCAGTTTTGATGATCTGATGTTGCCAACAATGTAAACATTTTTAAAACCGAAATGTTATATTTTGTAGCTTGTAACAACGTATGTAGGCAATATCAATATCAATACTTATGCTATAAGATCAGGCTTTTGGGGTTTGCTAAACTTTGCCGCAAAATTTGTTCAAATAACATTAGACTTTTCCCCCAGATTTTTTGGTTGCATCTGGTTTATATTATAAGCATATTTCAACACAAGATGAATTTCACCAGGAAAAATGTCTTAGCAATACCACTTTGGATCATAATGACTTAAATTATCTTAATTTCCTATTTACCTGTTTTTTTGCATTGTGTGAATATGTTATATATTTATTTATTTATTTTAAATTGTCTGTATCTATCGATTTTGATCACAAATATATTTTATTTAGTAAACTGTATCAAACCGTTATGGAAGGAGACATCACACAGATGACAGAATATGTATAAATACAGTATATATTTACTTGGGCATTTACTTAAAAATATTTAAAGTATGTCCCGGACCCCTCCAAAATCCAGGCCAGGTGTCAATGTGTGATACAGGAAATTACGGCAGTTCCAATCATTTTGGGGACCCTAAGCGAGATTTGCCCACCTCACCGATAAAACATTTTAGTGGCCCCGCTCATGGCGGCGGAGAGAAACATTTGGAGCTTTAAAGTATTTGTCCTGCAATTCTACTCGTTTTGCCATGGGGCGGAGAGAACTTTGCAGTTATTAAGCACATTTCCTGAAATTCAACACGTTGTGCCATTGTCGTTGAAATAATAAAATTCAGTTTAAAGCTCATTTCCTGCAATTCCACACATTTTGCCATGACTTATGCCATGTTCATTTGACATCTGATTGAGAGTGACTAACAAAATTATTGGGGGCCCCGTGGAAGTCAGGGCCCCTGGGCAGTAATTGGACCATTACTACAAGACTTAGATAGCTGGCTAGATTACTTGCCTAGCAATCTATAAAATCTTAGCTGACATGGGATAATTGAGTGACTGTCAGTGACTGAAATAACAAGAGAAAAACTTCTGATGTAGAACCATATTTCGAAACTGCACGTTGTGTATTCTATTATCCTACGGTTGTTTTTGGAGGGGGGGGGGGGGGGGGCTCTAGCGGCTGCTTACTGAATGTTACTTATAAATAGAAACGGCACTGCAGTAGATGTTTTAGATACTTATTTACAGTAACATGATGTGTGATAAATAAAGGACATCCTGAAAGAAACAATATTTCTGTGAGACATACAGAGAGCCAGTGGTGTAGTTTCAGTGTGTCTGTAGAAGACTGTAAAACCCATCAGGCTGGGCTGAGGTTGCTGGTCTGTCGGGGATTGAGCTGTATACGTGGTACGTATCAGACTAGAGAAAAGAAACAGACAGTTTAGCATCAGTCCTTTAATTCTACAGTACTGTAAATGTAATGTAATTTAAAAGGATGTCAAATCAATCTGAAACTGAGAGTCGATCACAATCACCAAACACAGTGGGTGATTCTGAACTTACATTGTCGTTTTCAGATGACTTTCCATTTTCTTCAAAAGGACCTGTACAACACAGAGGGAGCCTGAATGAGTGAGTGAGTGAGTGTGTGGTTGCATGTCACTTTGCTATACTTAATGTCCTTTCACACTTCTCCTCCTGACTCAAACCATCCTGTAGACGTACAGCTCTACTCTCATGCTCTAACACATTATCTTATGTATAACTTATACACATACATGCTTACTGATATGACGACCTCAGACCAACAAACAAGCCTAAACAACTTTGAGTCCTATAAAAGCCCTACATGTTATGAAACATTGGGACAGAGTTAAATAGACAAACCTAATGGTACAAATGTGGATGGTACAGAAGTGATCAGGCTGTAGACCCCTGCATTCTCTGAATCAGCCTGGATGAAAGAGAGAGAGAAAGATCCTTATTATCCCTCAGACTGTCTGTCAGACTGTCTGATACAAGTTTGTATCTATATCCAAGGCTATTATTTTTGCTGTACTTACATCTTCATTTGTAGATTGCTGCACAGGACCTGCATCTCACAGAGAGAGACAAAGCCACAAGTAGAGGTTGTGGGGGGGGGGGGTCAGAAGAAGAGAAAATAACAAGGCTTGATGTCACTTCACACTTCTGTGAAGTGACTCAAACCACCCTGGAGACTTACAGCTCTGTTCTCACGCTTTCAAGATGCTCTAAAAATGTAAGTTTGTAAGGTTGGCATTGAGTGATTAAGTGTTATTGTGCTGAGGGTCCCAAATTCAAGTCCCAGGTGGGGAAGACAGGGACAGAAGACATTCTGTTACAAACTCACCTGAGTGCAAAAACGTGGACGGTACAGAGGTGATGAGAGAATAGATCCCAGCATCCCTTGAATCCAACATGCCTGCACTACTCATAGCTCCCATCACCAAATCACCTACAACGGAAACAAAATGAAAAATTAAAGTAGGATACGTGTTTGGACATGCATGTGTGTAGTTGTGTTTGTAGTGTGGGCAGTGTTTGATGTATTTTGTTTGGAACATACATTGGCTGTGATCATCCTGTCTGGCTGTGGGTCTGTACAACATACAAGTATATAAGAAGGTTGTGGTAAGAACATCTCATCATGGACAATACAGAACTAAAGGTTGATACAATCTGCATCATATTCACAAGGGAATTCTTACCTCAGAGAATTGGTTTTCTCTGAAAAACAAATGAGGCTAAATGAATGATATTGAATATAGCCTACACTACACAATATCACCAAAAGGAGTTGAAAGATTAACCCATGTCAAAGGCACTTACATTAATATGAGAAGGAAAATGTTTGCAAATTATTTGTTATGCAGAATCAGAAGTACTCACTGGTCCTCCTGCAGAGATAGACAGCTGTCAATCCCATCAAGAACACGCCCACTCCAGAAGCCATACACACTGCTGTCTGCCATAGTTGCACCGCTGTTTGGTGACATGATGACATCAGGAGACGTCATTAGCTCTTAATCCAAATGTAAATACTTCAATGGTAGACAGGTGTTAGAATACCACTTTATTATTAGTCTTGGTAAATGTTTCCGTTTTCATATATGTGAGAAAAGACAGCTAGTCAGCTAAGCGTTTACATTTGAGTCTGTGAAGGAAAATGTTATGTTTGTGCTTTTCTAATAACCAATTGGACTGGGTCCATGCAACTGACTGATTGATCGTGACTGGGAGGAATCCTCACTATCAGTGCGCCAATAACATTGTTTTGAAAACCAAAAGGGGTGTCTCAGTTTCAAGGTCTCAGCTTGAAGAGAAGAAGCCTCGTGAGGTATTGGTTGGTCACATGCATGAACCAAATGTTAATGATGAATTAATTATGAATTATGAATAAGCTAAATCTTGCAAATATAACTTGTCTGTTTAAGATAAGACAACTAATGGGACATCCCCGGTGGAGCTCCTGACCAACGTGTACTATGGTACATTAAGTTTGTTGGAACCTCTCCAGCTTGTTGATAATAAATAATGATTAATTTAATATTGACTTCAGGTGTCCCTGATGGTAATTTCCGCGACAAGTAATTTAGCAGAGGCTCTTATCCAGAGCGACTTACGTGCATTAATTTGAAGATAGCTTGGTGAGGCAACAACATATCACAATCACAACAAGTACATTTTCCCTCAACAAAGTAGTTATCAGCAAAGTCAGAGCTAGCAGAAAAAGACAAGTGCATTTTTGCTGTGGAATTACTAAATAAGGACACTTACCCCAAACTCTTTTTTGACTGTTTGAATTCACAATGCTGTCTGTGGAGCTTTGACCTCCTGTGCGCATAAAAGATAGAGACAGTTTGTTAACAGTTATCACACATCACAACTTAGTCAACACCAATAATCAAAAATCGTGTGGCCATACTCACTTTCAGTTGGACTCTTTGGTGTGTCAGTTGTCAAAGTAGGACTAACAGTCAAATCTGGTGCAAAGCAAAGTCATTGGATCTGGTTATACAATAAGGTATCTTAATGGGATGATTTAATGAATCCAATATCAACCTAATTTCTAGTAATTAGGCACATTTGTGATTCAAAAAATGTATACAAAGACCTGGGTAAGATAAAATCATTAAATTATTTTCAGTTTTACTAACTAAAGATGACCAACACACCTGATGTAGGATTCACTGCTGTGCTGGGGGCCAAAGGAGTGGTCAAACCTGATGAGAAGAGAAATGTACATTTGTTTCATATCAAATAAAATAAAATGTGTTGTGTCACATGCTCCGAATACAACAGGTGTTACAATACAACCTTACCATGAAACACTTACCTTTAAAACACTGCATTGCTGAAAGTAAGAAAATATTTGCTAAAAAACTCTAAATAAATCACATAAAAAAACATTTAAATAAGTAACAATAGAATAACAATAGCGAGGCTATATACTGGAGGTAACTCAGGTAAAATGTGTATGTAGGAAGGTGTAATGTGACTATGCATACAGTTGGAGTCAGAAGTTTACATACTTCTGTTTACATACTTCTGACTTCAACTGTATGTTGGAGTCATTAAAACTCGTTTTTCAACCACTCCACAAATGTCTTGTTAACAAACTATAGTTTTGGCAAGTCGGTAAGGGCATCTACTTTGTGCATGACACAAGTAATTTTTCCAACAATTGTTCACAGACAGATTATTTCACTTATAATTAACTGTATCACATTTCAAGTGGGTCAGAAGTTTACATACACTAAGTTGACTGTGCCTTTAAACAGCTTGGAAAATTCCAGAAAATGATGCCATGGCTTTAGAAGCTTCTGATAAGCTAATTGACATCATCTGGGTCAATTGGAGGTGTACCTGTGGATGTATTACAAGGGCTACCTTCGAACTCAGTGCCTCTTTGCTTGACATCATGGGAAAATCAAAAGAAATCAGCCAAGAACTCAAATAAAATTGGAGACCTTCACAAGTCTGGTTCATCCTTGGGAGCAATTTCCAAACCCCTGAAGGTACAACGTTCATCTGTACAAATAATAGTACGCAAGTATAAGGAAGCGCGTCATGGCTACCGATGTGAGTGCTACTGGCCAGTAGTTATTTCTGTACAGCACTTTGAGATATCAGCTGATGTACAAAGGGCTATATAAATACATTTGATTTGATTTGATTAAGCAGATTACCTTGGCATTCTTGGGCACAGGGACTATGGTGGTCTGCTTGAACATGTCGTTATTACAGACTCGGTCAATGAGAGGTTGAAAATGTTAGTGAAGACACTTGCCAGTTGGTCAGTGCATGTTCTCAATATAACGTCCTGGAAATCCGTGTGGCCCTGCAGCCTTGTGAATGTTGACCTGTTTAAAGGTCTTACTCACATCAGCTACGGAGAGCGTGATCTCACAGTCGTCCGAAACAGCTGGCGATCTCATGCATGGTTCAGTGTTGCTTGCCTTGAAGCAAGCATAGAAGGGATTTAGCTCATTTGATAGGCTTTCGTCACTGGGCAGGTCACAGTTGGATTTCCCTTTGTAATCCGTAGAAGAATTGTGTGCAAGCCTGCTTTATCCGACGAGCATCAGAGCCAGTGTAGTTGGATTCAATCTTAGCCCTGTATTAATGCTTTGCCTGTTTGGTGGTTCGTCGGAGGGCATAGCAGGATTTTTTATAAGCATCCGGATTAGTGTCCCGCTCCTTGAAAGAGGCAGCTCTAGCTTTTTGCTCAGTGCGGATGTTGCCTGTAATCCATGGCTTCTGGGTGGCATATGTACGTTCAGATGAAGTCGGTGATTGATGTGGTATACTCCACATTGCCATTGGATGAATCCCAAAACATATTCCAGTCTGTGCTAGAAAAACAGTCCTGTAGCTTAGCATGCGTGTCATCTGACCACTTCAGTATTGAGCGAGTCACTGGTAAGTCCTGATTGAGTTTTTTTTGTTGCTTGTTAGCAGGAATCAGGAGGATAGAATAATTGTAAGATTTGCCAAATGGAGGGCGAGGGAGTGATTTGTACACATCTCTGTGTGTGGAGTAAAGGTGGTCTAGAGATTTTTTTCCTCTGGTTGCACAGGTAAAATGGATTTAAGTTTTCCTGCATTAAAGTCCCCAGCCACTAGGAACACCGCTTCTGGATGAGCATTCTCTTGTCTGCTTATGGCCTTATACAGCTCGTTGAGTGCTGTCTTAATGCCTGCATCGGTTTGTGGTGGTAAATAGACAGCTATGAAAAATATAGATGAACTCTCTTGGTAAATAGTGTGGTCTACAGCTTGTCATGAGATAATCTACCTCAGGCGAGCAAAACCTCTAGACTTCCTTAATATTAGAGATTGCGCAACAGTTGTTATTGACAAATAGACACGGACCACCACCCCTCATCTTACTGGAGGTTTATTGTTCTGTCTTGCCGATACACGGGAAACCCAGCCAACTGTATATGATCCATGTCCTCGTTCAGCCATGACTCGGTGAAACATAAGATACAGATGGAAAAGCAGGATTATCCACTTGCAGACTAATTCTCACCAAGCATCAGGATCTGCGGCCCCTGTATCGGTCGTCTACTCTTCATGCGAATGACAGGGCTTTGGGCCTGGTCCGTGACATGACGTAAATCTTTCTCCTTCAAATCATTAAGAAAAAATCTTCGACCTGCGAGTAATCGCTGTTCTGATGTTCAAAAGCTCTTTTCGGTCATAAGAGACAGTGGCAGAAACATTATGTACAAAACAAGTCACAACAAACACAAAACAAACACCCAGAATAGCACAATTGGTTAGGAACCCGTAAAACGGCAGCCATCCCCTCCGGCGCCATTCATATCTAAGAAAAGTACAACAAATTAGAGTGAACGTATGTTACGGATGTGAAACGGCTAGCTAGTTAGCGGTGGTGCACGCTAAATAGCGTTTCAATCGGTGACATCACTTGCTCTGAGACCTTGAAGTAGTGTTTCCCGTTGCTCTGCAAGGTCCGCGACTTTTGTGGAGCAATGGGTAACGATGCTTCGTGGGTGACTGTTGTTGATGTGTGCAGAGAGTCCCTGGTTCGCGCCCAGGTATGGGTGAGGGGACGGTCTAAAGTTATACTGTTACACGTACAAGCAGCTATGAATAAGTCTATGAGTAAACCTGTTGGAGCTTTAGTGAATTAGAGTGAACTAAAAATGTAATTGCAAAGTAAGGGATACTTACTAGTTGGTCTCACTGTGATGTCAGGGGTCAAAGTAGAAGTAACAGTCGAAACTGCTGGAGAATAATACAAGTGAATTCTGTATCTGATTACACAAATAGAAAGGTATTTGTTATTTCTGTTAGAGAACAACACAACTCAGTCAGTATAAAGATTCACAATTTCATAACCTGGCATATTATTGTTAAAACCCAGAACCTTAAAAGTTTATGGTGTACCATGGGATGCCCCGTTAACATCCCAAATAATGCTTACATGGATATTCCCTTCATTAACATCTAGAATGGTCTCTGCCACTTCTGATTGCCTGCTGTCTGTTAAATGCTCTACATTGGGTGTCACTCTAGTATGGAACTGTGAAATGCAGAGATTGGGGCACAACTTCCGGCGCCGACAGAGATGGCCGCCTCGCTTCGCGTTCCTAGGAAACTATGCAGTTTTTTGTTTTTTTACGTGTTATTTCTTACATTGGTACCCCAGGTCATCTTAGGTTTCATTACATACAGTCAAGAAGAACTACAGAATATAAGAGCAGCGTCAACTCACCATCAGTACGACCAAGAATATGACTTTCGCGAAGCGGATCCTGTGTTCTGCCTTTCACCCGGGACAACGGAATGGATCCCAGCCGGCGACCCAAAAAAATGACTTCGTTAAAGGGGGAAACGAAGCGGTCTTCTGGTCAGACTCCGGAGACGGGCACATCGTGCACCACTCCCTAGCATACTTCTCGCCAATGTCCAGTCTCTTGACAACAAGGTTGATGAAATCCAAGCAAGGGTAGCATTCCAGAGGGACATCAGAGACTGTAAAGTTCTTTGCTTCACGGAAACATGGCTCACTGGAGAGACGCTATCGGAGTCGGTGCAGCCAGCTGGTTTCTCCACGCATCGCGCCGACAGAAACAAACATCTTTCTGGTAAGAAGAGGGGCGGGCGTATGCTTCATGGTTAACGAGACGTGGTGTGGTCACAACAACACACAGGAACTCAAGTCCTTCTGTTCACCTGATTTTGAATTCCTCACAATCAAATGTCGACCGCATTATCTACCAAGGGAATTCTCTTCGATTATAATCACAGCCATATATATTCCCCCCCAAGCAGACACATCGATGGCTCTGAACAAACTTTATTTGACTCTTTGCAAACTGGAATCCATATATCATGAGGCTGCATTCATTGTAGCTGGGGATTTTAACAAGGCTAATCTGAAAACAAGACTCCCTAAATTGTATCAGCATATCGATTGCGCAACCAGGGCTGGAAAAACCTTGGATCATTGCTATTCTAACTTCCGCGACGCATATAAGGCCCTGCCCCGCTCTCCTTTCAGAAAAGCTGACCACGACTCCATTTTGTTGATCCCTGCCTACAGACAGAAACTAAAACAAGAAGCTCCCGCGCTGAGGTCTGTTCAACGCTGGTCCGACCAATCTGATTCCACGCTCCAAGACTGCTTCCATCACGTGGACTGGGATATGTTTCGTATTGCATCAAACAACAACCTTGACGAATACGCTGATTCGGTGAGCGAGTTCATTAGAACATGCGTTGAATATGTCGTTCCCATAGCAACGATTAAAACATTCCCAAACCAGAAACCGTGGATTGATGGCAGCATTCGTGTGAAACTGAAAGCGCGAACCACTGCTTTTAATCAGGGCAAGGTGACCGGAAACATGACCGAATACAAACAGTGTAGCTATTCCCTCCGCAAGGCAATCAAACAAGCTAAGCGTCAGTATAGAGACAAAGTAGAATCTCAATTCAACGGCTCAGACACAAGAGGTATGTGGCAGGGTCTACAGTCAATCACGGATTACAAAAAGAAAACCAGCCCCGTCACGGACCAGGATGTCTTGCTCCCAGGCAGACTAGATAACTTTTTTGCCCGCTTTGAGGACAATACAGTGCCACTGACACGGCCCGCAACCAAAACATGCGGACTCTCCTTCACTGCAGCCGACGTGAGGAAAACATTTAAACGTGTTAACCCTCGCAAGGCTGCAGGCCCAGACGGCATCCCCAGCCGCGCCCTCAGAGCATGCGCAGACCAGCTGGCTGGTGTGTTTACGGACATATTCAATCAATCCCTATCCCAGTCTGTTGTTCTCACATGCTTCAAGAGGGCCACCATTGTTCCTGTTCCCAAGAAAGCTAAGTTAACTGAGCTAAACGACTACCGCCCCGTAGCACTTACTTCCGTCATCATGAAGTGCTTTGAGAGACTAGTCAAGGACCATATCACCTCCACCCTACCTGACACCCTAGACCCACTCCAATTTGCTTACCGCCCAAATAGGTCCACAGACGATGCAATCTCAACCACACTGCACACTGCCCTAACCCATCTGGACAAGAGGAATACCTATGTGAGAATGCTGTTCATCGACTACAGCTTGGCATTTAACACCATAGTGCCCTCCAAGCTCGTCATCAAGCTCGAGACCCTGGGTCTCGACCCCGCCCTGTGCAACTGGGTACTGGACTTCCTGACGGGCCGCCCCCAGGTGGTGAGGGTAGGCAACAACATCTCCACCACGCTGATCCTCAACACTGGGGCCCCACAAGGGTGCGTTCTGAGCCCTCTCCTGTACTCCCTGTTCAGCCACGCACGCCTCCAACTCAATCATCAAGTTTGCGGACGACACAACAGTGGTAGGCTTGATTACCAATAACGACGAGACGGCCTACAGGGACGAGGTGAGGGCCCTCGGAGTGTGGTGTCAGGAAAATAACCTCACACTCAACGTCAACAAAACTAAGGTTTGTGGACTTCAGGAAACAGCAGAGGGAACACCCCCCTATCCACATCGATGGAACAGTAGTGGAGAGGGTAGTAAGTTTTAAGTTCCTCGGCGTACACATCACGGACAAACTGAATTGGTCCACCCACACAGACAGCATCGTGAAGAAGGCGTAGCAGTGCCTCTTCAACCTCAGGAGGCTGAAGAAATTCGGCTTGTCATCAAAAGCACTCACAAACTTCTACAGATGCACAATCGAGAGCATCCTGTCGGGCTGTATCACCGCCTGGTACGGCAACTGCTCCGCCCACAACCGTAAGGCTCTCCAGAGGGTAGTGAGGTCTGCACAACGCATCACCGGGGGCAAACTACCTGCCCTCCAGGACACCTACACCACCCGATGTCACAGGAAGGCCATAAAGATCATCAAGGCCAACAACCACCCGAGCCACTGCCTGTTCACCCCGCTATCATCCAGAAGGCGAGGTCAGTACAGGTGCATCAAAGCTGGGACCGAGAGACTGAAAAACAGCTTCTATCTCAAGGCCATCAGACTGTTAAACAGCCACCACTAACATTGAGTGGCTGCTGCCAACACACTGACTCAACTCCAGCCACTTTAATAATGGGAATTGGTGGGAAATGATGTAAAATATATCACTAGCCACTTTAAACAATGCTACCTAATATAATGTTTACATACTCTACATTATTCATCTCATATGTATACGTATATACTGTACTCTATATCATCTACTGCATCTTTATGTAATACATGTATCACTAGCCACTTTAACTATGCCACTTTGTTTACATACTCATCTCACATGTATATACTGTACTCAATACCATCTACTATATCTTGCCTATGCCGCTCTGTACCATCACTCATTCATTTAACTTTATGTACATATTCTTTATCCCCTTACACTTGTGTCTATAAGGTAGTAGTTTTGGAATTGTTAGCTAGAAACTTGTTGGTTATTACTGCATTGTCTGAACTAGAAGCACAAGCATTTCGCTACACTCGCATTAACATCTGCTAACCATGTGTATGTGACAAATCAAATTTGATTTGAACCTGAACTGGGCGTTAACGCCGCAAAAAGGCACAACCTTTATGTGGCGTTAACAGCAGCAAAAAAAGGTTATCCTCTTTCCTCAAACATGGTTATCATATTTTCAAGATATTGTTCGTATAGAGCAATCAGCGGCCATGATAAACAAAGCTCGGGTAAATACAATTGAGGTATGGGATGTATTATGCAAAACTCTATCAGATATCAGCACCTCTTGAATAAGCAATGAACCTACATGGTAAGGGAGTTGGGGGACAACATTTTATTTTCTGAGAATAATATAGAATATTTTTTTATTGTAAACTCCACTTCCTTCCTGTAAATGTCTAATTTGTCTGAGAAAAGACAGATAGTCAGCTAGAGCTGGATGCTTACCCAGAATGCTTTCTGTGGAGCTATGACCTCCTGGGCACATGCAAGAGAGAGACTGTTTAATAACAGTTAACACACAACACAACTTGATAAGCCAATAAACTAAAATCGTGTGGACCCTTAGGGGTGTCAGTTGTCAGAGTAGAACTACTAGTCGAACCTGGTGCAAAGCAAAGTCATTGGATCTGATTATACAAAAATAAATGTATCTAAATGGGTTGATTTTAACCTCTAGTGACTCCCCATCCCGCATGAGAGAACGTAATCATCGACTGACACTAATTAGCATAACGCAACGGACATAAATATTCCTAGAAAATTCCTATTCATGAAAATCATAAGTGATATATATTGAGACACAGCTTAGCCTTTTGTTAATAACCCTGTCATCTCAGATTTTCAAAATATGCTTTACAGCCAAAGCTAGACAAGCATTTGTGTAAGTTTATCGATAGCCTAGCATAGCATTTTGTCCAGCTAGCAGCAGGTAACTTGGTCACGGAAATCAGAAAAGCAATCAAATTAAATCGTTTACCTTTGATGAGCTTCGGATGTTTTCACTCACGAGACTCCCAGTTAGATAGCCAATGTTCCTTTTTTCCAAAAATATTATTTTTGTAGGCGAAATAGATCCGTTTGTTCTTCACGTTTGGCTGAGAAATCGCCCGGAAATTGCAGTCACGAAAACGGCGAAAAATATTCAAAATTAGCTCCATAATATCGACAGAAACATGGCAAACGTTGTTTACAATCAATCCTCAAGGTGTTTTTCAAATATCTATTCGATAATATATCCACCGGGACAATTCGTTTTTCAGTAGGACCGATTGGAATAATGGCTACCTCTGTATTTTACGCGAGAATCTCTCTGGGGCATCAGGTGACCAGTTGCGCAATTTAGCCGCTTACGGGTATTCTTCAACATAAATGCGTAAAACTACGTAACAATGCTGTAGACACCTTGGGGAATACGGAGAAAAAGTAATCTGGTTGATAGCCAATTCACTGCTCAATAGGGACGCATTGGAACGCAGCGCTTTCAAAACATGAGGCACTTCCGGATTGGATTTTTCTCAGGCTTTCGCCTGCAACATCAGTTCTGTTATACTCACAGACAATATTTGTACAGTTTTGGAAACGTTAGAGTGTTTTCTATCCTACGCTGTCAATTATATGCATATTCTAGCATCTTGTCCTGACAAAATATCCAGTTTACTACGGGAACGTTATTTTTCCAAAAATGAAAATACTGACCCCTAGTCACAAAAGGGTTTAATTAATGAAATATCAACATCTTTTTTTAATCAGGGTAAATTTGTGAGTTAAAACCTGGGTTCAATAAAGCTAGTCTATTTGTTTAGGTCCTATCTGCTAACTATAGAAAGATGACCAACTCACCTGATGAAGGATTCACTGCTGTGCTGGGGGTCAAAGGAGAGGTCAAACCTGGTGAAAGGAGATTACACAAGAACAAATGTAAATTCATTTAATTATTAGGTCATTCAATAAGCAGAAAGAGAGAAGTACACTACACATTACCTACAAATCAGATGGACTAAAAGTGCACAAATCTAGACGAAATTACAGCAGCTATGAATGGGTCAATTCATAAATCAGATGGAGCTTTAGTGAATTAATGTAAACAAAAATATACATGTAAGTTAAAATGAGTGGATCTACTTACTGGTAGTTGGTCTCACTGTGGTGTCTAGGATCAAAGTAGAAGTAACAGTCAAAACTAGTGGGAAGCAATATGATGACACAAGAATAAGATAAAGCATTAATCTAAACCCTTGACTACAATTGGTATTTGCAGAGATGATCATTTAGAGGCCCAACACACCTTCTGCAGGACTCGCTGTCGTGCTGGGAGGCAAAGTAGATCTAGGGCCTGGAGTCAAACTAACTGAGAAAACACATTAATGAAATTAGCATTTTATTGATGATTGTATTAATGATCATCATGGTGTTGTTGGCCTTTGAAATACCTTCATGACTTGTCTTTTCAAAGTGGGAAAAGAAGGACTATAAAATCACTACGGACAGATTGCTTCCTGCCCTGGTAGATTATATTTCTCCTCATTATAGAGATGATAAGACCAATTCATAAGGTGATCAAGTCTTTCAGGACAGATAAGGTGTTGATTGTTGTTATCAGCTTCCTAGAATAAGGTCCCCATGTAACTAACAGCTGAAGCTTAACAGTGTACAGACATGATCTAAACACTGAACCAGTTCAAAAATTAATTTGTAATTCTTGTGGAAATGATTCCAGGGGTTGGTGATGAGACTGGTTTCATATCTATGAACAAATTACATAAAGTTTCTACTGTAAAGTGTTCTTAACAACATCCTCCATCTTCAACACAATGAACTACAGAGAAAGACATTCCAACAGCTACACTTACACATTACCAAAGCTAACCCCCTTTTGTCTCCCTGCTGTAGAGGTTGTCTGTGTAGTTGTTGGATAACTGATGTGAACTCCCACTAGATTTACAACCACTTTGGGGTTGGAATGGGGTCTTTAGTTTGTGGGTCAGAATGTTATTTGGTGGCAGTAGCTCCCTGCCTGCCCTCATCCTCAAGGAGCATTCCCCCAACTGGTCACACCCAAGAGGAAGACCGAGAGCCAGGTGGTCCGGCCAGTTGGGTGACAACCTACACAATCTGGGACTCAACACCAGATCAGCCTGGGACCTGGCCCAGAATAAGACAGTGTGGAGATCCATATGTCAAGGTGCTGTGCTCCAAGGAGCGAGTGAAGAGTGAGTGAGTGAGTGAGTGAGTGAGTGAGTGAGTGAGTGAGTGAGTGAGTGAGGATGGAGGGACGGAGGGTCAGAATTAATATAGTCATACTAAAAAATGTAAGGGGAGTCAGATCATGAAGACCTGCTGCACTGATAGATTATTATTGGATAGATAATGACTCACATGTAAAGCTGTTCCAATCACTGCGTGGAGAGAGAGAGTTTGGTCCTGAGCTCACTCTGTAGTCACAGCTCACCGCCTTACGCCTCACTGACTGTAGACAACTGATCAGATCACTCTCAGCCGCAGAGAATTGACAGAACCAGCATTCGGAATCTTTGTGTTTCTTCTTCCTGATTTGTGCTCTAAAAAGACACTTACTCTTCTCTCCAACATACAGGTTACAGGTGGTGTCATTACTGACAGAGCCAGGAATTAAACAGGTGATGATGAGGTTCCCTTTCAGACTGACTGTAATATTTGGTTTCTGACCTGTTGGGAGAGGACAACGACTTAATGAAGTACAAGGCACACTATTCTGCACATAACAATATACTGTAGAGCCCGCAGTCTTTCACTATGCAAAGTCAAATCATGATGGTGATAAACATGACATGGACTTATGATTTGGGTAACTATTTTGAATTTCCTTGGACTGTGATTTAAAAACATGAATTAAAAAGAATTGATTTGTTCAAAATAAGATAAAAATAGCATTTGCCCAACGGGCACAGACGTCAGTTCCACACCTAGTTTTGATTTACATTTGATTGAGTTGTCAACATTTCAGCCATGTCATGGGATTTAGGTTCAAGTTGGGTGAAAAATTGAGCCCAGGCTCTGTCGCAGCCGGCCGCGACCGGGAGGCCCATGGGGCGGCGCACAATTGGCCTAGCGTCGTTCGGGTTAGGGAGGGTTTGACCGGAAGGGATATCCTTGTCTCATCACGCACTAGTGAATCCTGTGGCGGGCCGAGCGCAGAGCACGCTGACCAGGTTGGTAGGTGCACGCACGGTGGTTCCTCCGACACATTGGTGCGGCTGGCTTCCGGGTTGGATGCGAGCTGTGTTAAGAGGCAGTGCGGCTTGGTTGGGTTGTGTGTGGAGGACGCATGGCTCTCGACCTTCGCCTCTCCCTAGTCCGTGCGGGAGTTGTAGCGATGAGACAAGACAGTCACGATTAACAATTGGATACCACGAAATTGGGGAGAAAAAGGGGGGTAAAAATAATACAATTTTTACTTTATTTTTTAAGTTGGGTGAAAAAAAGACAAATTTCCCCCAAATTATTTCAGCAAATCCAATACATTTTCCACGTTGATTTAATGTCATCAGAAGGAAAAACATAGTATTTTTTTGTTGAAATGGCATGTAAACAACATTGATTCAACCAGTTTTTGCTCATACCATTCTAAACTTAAAAAATGTACATATAATACATATTTCTGCATTTGTTTATGTAAGTATCTTACCTGTAATTATGTATTTATTACTGTGAGGAGACAGAGAGTGTGATCCTGTGTTCACTCTATAGTCACAGCTCACATCTCTCTCCAACTGCAGATGCCTGAACAGATCATTCTTAGTAACACTGAAGGTACAGAATAGTTTGGATGATGCTGCGTTAAATCTCTTCACCCAAGCCTCTTTGTAGGCCTGAGGCTGGTCTCCAGTGTACAGGTTACAGCTATGACCATCACTGGCAGACTCAGGAAGTACACAGGCAATAGTGATGTCATGAGAAGATTCGTCATTGACACTAATGTCTGGTTTCTGCAGTTTACCTGTGAGGAGAACACATCAATAACTGTCCATACTGTAGGTTAATGAGAATACACACCTCTTTCTTTACCAGATAACGAAAAGAGTAAGAACTAAAGAGTCTGTATATGTTAGCATGACATTACATATTCCAATCTGATTACAGTGAGCCAATCAGATCAGTGTATTCATAATAATAATACTATTTTTACCAAGAATAGTGATAGGCACAGGATGAATGTGCATCGATGGATAGTGAGTCTCTACTGTGTAAAAACATCTCAGTTTGACCTCAGCAGGTAAACGTTCACCTGCCCACGAGAGCAGCTCAGCCCCCGTGAGTGACCTCGTACAGGGTGAGGGTTTAGGATTTTTCACCTCTGTGTAGAAGAAACACTGAGACACAGAGCCAGATGGAGGAGAGTCACAGCTCAGCTGAACTGAGTCTCTCTCTCTGTTGACTGTAGAACTCACTGTCAGCCTGGGCTGAGGGAGGTCTGTATCAGAATCAGGAAGTAAACCACTCAACAGTTTGCTAAAATACATCGGATGAAATAATAAACCCTAGGGGCCTCCCGGGTGGCGCAGTGGTTAAGGGCGCTGTACTGCAGCGCCAGCTGTGCCATCAGAGTCCCCGGGTGGCGCAGTGGTTAAGGGCGCTGTACTGCAGCGCCAGCTGTGCCATCAGAGTCCCTGGCCTAGCGTCGCCCGGGTTAGGGAGGGCTTGGTCGGTAGGGGTCGCGCACCAGCGACTCCTGTGGCGGGCTGGGCGCAGTGTGCGCTAACCAAGGTGGCCAGGTGCACTGTGTTTCCTCCGACACATTGGTGCGGCTGGCTTCCGGGTTGGATGTGCGCTGTGTTAAGAAGCAGTGCGGCTTGGTTGGGTTGTGTATCGGAGGACGCATGACTTTCAACCTTCGTCTCTCCCGAGCCCGTACGGGAGTTGTAGCGATGAGACAAGATAGTAGCTACTACAACAATTGGATACCACGAAATTGGGGAGAAAAAGGGGTAAAATTCAAAAATAAAAATAAATTATAATAAACCCTAAAATCTAAAAATAATCTCTTATTACTTCAGCCAGGATTTAAAATGTATATTATATAAATAATATAAAATAATCTGGTGTGTTAATCTTGGACCAGAATAGAAAAACACTAGGGTATAATAATACATAAACTACCCTGCTTACCCAGGAGAGTGACTGAGACAGGGTCACTGTAAGGAGAGTAGATAGACATCTCTACAGCATAGTAGATACATCTCATGTTGACCTTGGTGGTTGGACCATGACCTGCCCATTCAAGCAGCTTGGTCCCTGTGAGTGACTGCTGACAGGATGTGGTATGTTGGAGATGTTGTCTTTCCTCTATGTAGAAGTAACACTGAGACTCAGAGGTAGATTGAGAAGTGTGACATCTCAGCTGAACTGTGTCCGTATCCCTGATGACTTCAGGACTCACTGTCAGCTGAGGAGGGACTGTGAGTTCAGAGGGAAATAGTATGTCAATCTAATATGTACATAAAATCTTCATGTGTAACAGACGTGAGCATTTCAAGAACATGACTCATCACACAAATTACTTCTAGATTGTAAAAAGACAGTAAATCATTCTGTGAAACATTGTCTTTGAAATCAGAATTATATTGTTGCAGGTTAGTGTATTGTTGCTGATTGAATCTCAGAATATGGTAATATGTAATAGGAGGGTCATGTTCACAATGATGTAAATAACCTGCTTACCTTGGACAGTTACTGAGCCAGGGTCACTGTGAGAGGATGGGGAAGAACTACCAATAGCGTAGTAGTAACATCTCACGTTGACCACAGCAGGTGAACGTTGATCTGACCACGAGAGGAGCTCAGTCCCTGTGAGTGTCTGACGACAGGATGGTTTATAGTCTCCCTTCTCAGTGAAGAGATAACACTGAGACACGGAGACGGATGGAGGAGTCTCACAGCTCAGCTGAACTGAGTCTCTCTCTCTGATGACTGCAGGGCTCACCGTCAACCTGGGAAGAGGAGGGCCTGTAAGATCAGAAGAGAGGAGTATTTCAAATGTTTGTTTGTTTTGAGAAATGTACTAACAACCATTCAATTGGATTTAAATATGTATATTATAAAATCAAGTAAATCTATCAACATTTAATGTCTAAAAACATTTATCTTCATGTTATTTACACTAAAGGATTTTGATAATAAGGTCCATTCCTTCATATAATGATAGTATGTGAAGTATATATTGTTTTAAGTAATGAATTATTACAACATACATAAAAATATTCCAGATTGTGTTGAGGAAGACTCCCTGTAACTTCCCTGTAAGGCACAGCGTTGCAATTGCCTGCAATGACAACAAGCTCAGTCCGATGATGCTGTGACACACCGCCCCAGACCATGACGGACCCCCCACCACCAAAATTATCCTGCTCCAGAGTACAGGCCTCGGTGTTACGCTCGTTCCTTCACGATAAAGACAAAACAGCGACTCGTCAGTGAAGAGCACTTTTTGCCAGTCCTGTCTGGTCCAGCGACGGTGGGTTTGTGTCCATAGGTAACATTGTTGCCAGTGATGTCTGGTGAGGACCTACCTTACAACAGGCCTACAAGACCTCAGTCTAGCCTCTCTCAGCCCATTACGGACAGTCTGAGCACTGGTGGAGGGATTGCGCGTTCCTGGTGTTACTCAGGTAGTTGTTGTTGCCATCCTGTACCTATCCCGCAGGTGTGATGTCTGGATGTTCTGACCACGTGTAACAACCACTGCAAGGATGATCAGCTGTCCGTCCTGTCTCCCTGTAGCGCTGACTTAGGCGTCTAACAGAACGGACATTGCAATTTTTTGCACTGGCCACATCTGCAGTCCTCATGCCTCCTTGCAGCATGACTAAGGCACGTTCACGCAGATGAGCAGGGACATTGGGCATGTTTCTTTTGGTGTTTTTCCGAGTCAGTAGAAAGGCCTCTTTAGTGTCCTAAGTTTTCATAACTGTGACCTTAATTGCCTAACGTCTGTAAGCTGTTAGTGTCTTAACGACCGTTCCACAGGTGCATGTTCATTAATTGTGTATGGTTCATTGAACAAGCATGGGAAACAGTGTTTAAACCCTTTACAATGAAGATCTGCAGGTTATTTGGAATTTTACGAATTATCTTTGAAAGACAGGGTCCTGAATAAGGGACATTTTTTTTTTGCTGAGTTTATATGTCACAATTGACACTGACTCTTACTCACCGAGAGCCTGCCATTCTCTTTATATTACGTATCAGCATGTCTTATTTGATATCATTCCTATTTATGAGTGCCATTTAATCATGTGTGCTGTGTGTTTACAACGATTACCTTTCACTTATTTCCTTACATTCTCACGTGTGAAATCAAATTGAATCGCATGGACTATTTTGCTTGCTTGTATGGTGTGCTGTGATTCCACAGATTATCATGGACTAAAGTGACATTGAGACAGCTGTTGCCAATTCTCTATCAGCGCCTCCCTCCCCAAACTAATTGCTAAACCCGCCCCAGAACTAGAGTTAAAAGGAGCTGAGCCAGGGACCTTTCAACCGACTCGCTGCACCTCTCCCTGGTTCCCTGCTGTAGGAAAGACACAAATCACAAAGCTCTCTACAGCACTACTTAAGGAAAGTGCTTGTTTCGAACGTGTGAGTGTGACCCCAAATGTTGGCCAGTACATGCTCTAATTGTATGTTTTCTGTCTCCCACGACTACAGACACGGGGGACACGCCTGACACATCTGAAAGGCTACACCGAACTCTACCACTCAACCAGGCCGGTGAGGAGCGAGGGACAGAAGGCGACCTACCATTGAACACCAAACCAGCAATCGACTACCAGACCAGCCATAGACGAACGATCCCTGCTCTGGAGGAAGAACCCTGTTCGGGTAGAACCATACGAACAAACCCGGCTCAGAGAGACCAGAATGAACATTGGCCACCGATCGGGAATCAACTGCAGTGTTATTTTGGCTCATTGCTTCTAGTTAACATATTGCCCTCAATCCCAGCCTATTTATAAGTTTCTAATAGGGTCGTAGTGATACTGTGTATTACTGTGTAAACTGAGTTTATAAAGAACCTTTGATTGCACTTTGGCCTCTCGGTGGTTGTTTGCCGTGGGATCTTAGAACTCTACTTTTGATATATACCTTTCAAAGATTTGTCAAAACAACTATTTTGAAATGACATTGGATGAGATTGTGATTTAAACAGAATAATTCAAGACAATCTGAATTTAACATTTCTTACCAAGAATAGTAAGAGAGACAGAACCACTTTGCATCGATGGATAGTGAGTTTCTACTGTGTAAAAACATCTCAGTTTGATTTCAGCAGGTGGGTCTCTTTGAAAGTTAATATTAAAAAACATTACAGGTAATCCATACATACTAACAGTATGGAAAATCCATGAATAAAATGTTAAACTATGTCAGAATTTATGCTTGTACAAAGTACAGTAATTCCTATCATTATGTGAAATGAAGACGTTTAAGAAATACGACAGAAGATCTCATTTTCAGAACGAGCATAATTAATACGGTATAACAGTGAAGTGTATCATTGTTTAAACCACCTACTTACCCTGAACAGTGACTGAGACAGGGTCACTAAAAGGAGATGTGTGAGACTTCCATACAGTGTAGTAACACGTCACTTTGACCACAGCTGGAAATGTTGGACCAGACCTCTTGAGCAGCTCAGTTCCTGTTATTGTCTGCGTACACAATGAGTCTGGAAGATTCTTCCCCTCTATGTTGAAGTAACAGTGAGACACAGGGAGAGATGGAGGAGTCTCACAACTCAGCTGAACTGATTCTGTTTCTCTGATGACTGTAGAACTCACTGTCAGCTGGGGAATGTCTGTGAGAATAGGGGAATTTAGCATTTAGCATTTTGTGGTTTTGAGAAATTTACTGACAGACTAATCCCTCCTTGTTATTTCAGACTTAAGGATCTTGAGTCAATTACTTTATGCAGCGACAGTATGGGAAATTAAGGAGATATAATATATTGCTTGATTGCTTCATGTAATAGTTTATGACAACACACAGTATGATAACATGTCAAAAGAGGAACATGGTAATGATGGCACAACTGTACATTGTTTACAACCATTCAAATAGTCTTCTTACCCTGAATTGTGACTGTTGAAGGCTCACTGTATATGGATCTAAACTGTGAACTTTTAGCATTGTACTGACATTGTATTTTGACCTCAGCTGGTGAACTCTGACCTGTCCACCTCACCAGTAGTGTTCCTGTGAGTGTGTGTTGACAGGGTGATGGAAGGGTGAATTCTACTTTCCCCTCTATTTTGAAGTAACACTCAGAGACAGATGGAGGAGTCTGACAGTTCAGCTGAACTGAGTCTCTCTCTTTGATGACTGCAGGAATCACTGTTAGACTGGGCCAAGGAAGATCTGTGAGATCAGAGGGATGATGGAGTGTCTTTTTTAATTGAATTATAAATTCATTTTCAATGTTTAATGACTCATACAGATAATGTACAACTTAATATTATATGAGTTTGAAAGAGAAAAACAATTCAGACATTGTAATAAATAAACAATGAGAGCCTGTGCCAGGAACAGCCCTTAGGAGGGAGTTATCACACAATAATCCTCGGCTTTGATGGCCATTTGGCTTTTGTAAAACGGTTGCCAACATTTAAACTAAAGATTAAGGAAATGTCTTTCATTCAAGACGTATTATTGTTCTGAGTAAATGTGTTTTATTTACATCCTTCCACCAGGACATATGCTCATTTTGGAACGTTGCTAAATGGGCACAGCCAAACAACGGAAGTGATGGATTTCTATCTGACCAGAACTGTCCCAGAGCTTGGGGAGGTGTGTCTGCGCTTGTGCTGCAGCGGCAGGTGCACAAGACCAAACTTTACCAGCATCATACATATCGGTGAATCACTGTGACATATGAAATACAAGTGATAGTGTAATCAATCTGTAATAACTACGTAAAATAGTAACAAACGTGTTAAATGATTATGTGACGTACAGTCATATCCAGGTCCTGATTGGTCAACAAGCTGATTTGACCCTTCAAATATTGTTATTTGATGCATCAAACAGTGTTATTTCACGTGTATCTTTTTTGAAATGCAAAGACCCAGATGGTGTTCCATACTTTCCAGTGCACGACACACTGACGTCACGTACAGATGCACGTGACTCTTGGCTGCAGTAAGAAAGCCACTCCATCTGCGCCCATTCAACATAGCCTAGATTTAGTTTTTATTACTTCTAAACAAAATAACTTTTGGGGGGCTCTCCTACGCTGACAATGATGTTTTGATTCTTGCTAGAACAGTCACTAAAATTATATTCTGTTGTGATCTTTGTAAAATAACTATTTTGGATGCAGCAAGTTGTTAGCTAGAATGCTAAACACTCACTGACATGGCCATAGGATGTAGCCAAAGAGACATTTTACTGGTTGAAGTATGTTATTTTGAAGTATAATGCAGTTGATTTGCGATGATGACACAAACATTATATTAAGCAGGTCATTCATACGAGCCTTAAACTCCAATTTTAATCCAAAAGTAGTGTGAGATGCACTCTTATGCAACATGTAAATAGAGGCTTTTTTTTGTTGGCATTCCGTTCTGTCACCATAGTGGATTGAGCAGTCAAATGGAATAGTGAATAGACCATTTTTTTGTGTTTGCAAACGTTGCCGCAGGAGGGCGATGCGCACAACGTTTGCAAACACAAAAAAATAGTCTATTCACTATTCCATCAGACAACCAGACATCACCAGGCAATTTATAAACTTGATCTCTACTGTAAAAAGTAGATGTATTTAGATATTATATCCCATTTATTTTAGACTGGCATTTGTTTTTCAACAGTGTAGATTTGTATTCACCTTGCTGTCTGTCTCCGACATTTGCAACATTGTTTCAATATTGAATTTTGATCATCTCCAGCTGTCACATAATAATGAACGAATGTGTCGAGATGAGAGAGTTTGGCAGCTTTTCTTAGCCAGTCAAAATCATGAATCAGTATCATTTTTATGGATATATTCAAAGAAATGCCAATAGAAAAACAGGAAATTCAGCTAGTTTACTGTCATTCCAGCTTCAGTTTGAAGTGATTATGTTAACTGTGTACTGTAGTGGGCTAGCTCCACTGAATAATGTCCTGGAGAGAGAGCACATTTTCTATGCCAGGCGAAATCTCACATCGAGTCATTAGCTCATTGTTATGGATGTATCCCCCCCAAAATATATAGAAAACAGCTTAAACAAATGCAAATACAGCTTCTTTGCTGTTATTCTGGCTGCACTGTTTTACGTGACAGTGTTAACAGTGTTAGCTAGCAAGCAAGGAATAAGAACGTTGACAGCCATCATGGATCGACCAGCTGGCTTGGGTACCAACCCTAGATTTGTGTCAGGAATACACTGAATATACCAAACAGTCGGGGCATGGATTTAACAATGTGTAGAAAGCATTCCACAGGGGTGATGACCAATTGTGACTTCAAACCTTCCCACAGTTGTGTCAAGTTGGCAGGATGTCCTTAGGGTGGTGGACCATTCTTGATACACACAGGAAACTGTTGAGCGTGAAAAACCCAGCACTGATGCAGTTCTGGCACTTTCTACCATACCCGATCAAAGGCACTTAAATATTGTGTCTTGCCCTTTCCCCCTCTGAATGGCACACATACACAATCCATGTCTTTAACCTGTCTCTTCCCCTTCATCTATTTACTGATTTAAGTGACTTTAACAAGTGACATTAATAAGGATCATTACTTTCACCTGGATTCTCCTGATCAGTCTATGTCATGTTAATGTTTTGTATAGCCAGTGTATACAGCATCTCGTGGAAGGATGAAATCATGTGAATAAATTAATCAAAATAACGTTATTATTGAAAATATGACAATCATTATTTGAATATTTTGGTAACCCGTTGTTTTGTCTGGTAGCCCAAAAAGTTACATATTGCAGCTTTAAATCCATAATAATGATACTGACCTTTGGCTTTGAGGAACTGGAAGGTATCTAGACATAACAAAATGGGTCATTATCATGCTCTTTTTACCACTATGAAAAATAAGAAAACATGAGATGGGAACACTTTACACAAGCTGGCGAAGCAGAACAGTCTGTAATGCATTCACAACCATGTTATCAAGCAGTGGTCATTCTTATCTGTACAAAATGGAAAATAATGACAGAGAAATATAAATCAATAGGATGATCAATGGAATAAGACACACTTCTTATAACCATAACATGTTGAAATATTAAGAGTTCCTAAAGTAAAAGACTAAAAGAGGGGAAAGAAGAATGGAATATCCTGAAGCACAAACAGATGGAAGGGAAAAATAACTCACCGAAAAGGAAGATGAGCAAAAACAGACGACCAGCCATATCAGGGATGAACAATGTCATTTTTTAGACAGCTACATACATACTTTTAGTCTGACTTCACAGAAGATGGTGGCAGTGACTGGGACAAAGATTAAATGTTTCAATAGAAAAGCAGATGTGGAGCTTGTTCACAGGAAAACCACAGATGTCTCATATGACAACTATGGGCTAATGTCATGTTGCAGAGGAGGAGGCTGAACATTCAGAATCATTTATCTGTAATTATTTTTAGGTTCTAAAGCTACCTTTCTTCAACTAATTTTATTTTGTATCATTATTGCAGGCAATTCAATTTCTAAAACCAACAAGCTAACTTGTCTTTCTGAGAAAAATATTTATCTTCGACCTTTTGTTTTAAGTTTTTAACAGCTGCACAATGTTTAACTACAAAAACCCTGCATTTGTGGATGAGAGTTTTAGAATCTCTCAAATGTAGAAGGGTTTTCATATTTCATTTATGTTTGGTGAGTCACGTTTAATAATATGCCAGAGCAGTGAATGTAAACTGATAAGCGCAGTAAAAGAAAGGATGGAAGGAAGGAAGGAACGGAGGAGAGAAGAAAAAGCGAGTTCACACTACTCGGACTGATCAGTTTACCTTTAATGCTCTGACTGGTACCTACATTTCCACGCCCGTTCAGATAAACTGCGTGCTTTGCTTGAAGTGCATAACATTGAACCTGTGTAGGCTGAGAATGCAGTTGCTATTTTTAAACTAACGTTTTCATATAGCCTAACTTTGATATTAACCGTTTGATCATGCCACCTAAAAAAAAGCAGCAACCGCGGAAGAAGTAACGGCTATTTGGTCAGATTACGGTTGATAGATTTGTCAATTTCATTGTTAGAAACCAGCAAAGCTGGTGCTCTTGCACGAAAACCCCCTCTTCATCCACCCACGATGGTGTTGGTTAATGAAGCGCTGAAGGAGTTGGACTCTCGAATCGTCTCATCGCAGGCCATTCGCGGCTTCATAACAGAGAAATATCCATCTGTGGACCTGATGAGGTTGAAGTACATGACACGCAAGACCCTGAAAATAGGAATCGAGGGCGGGGTATTGGTGAGGACATCAACTCGATAGCAAACGGCGCACAGACAGCAAACAGACAGCTGCAACCAACTACATATCATCCATGGATGCCAGTTCCAGTTCAAATCAGAACTGGCAGCCATTGCTAGTGTACCCATGAGTTTCCACTCAAAATGCCAGGATAAGAGGATCCAAAAATCAATGTATTATGTCTATGGCCACAACACAACAAGCTGTACATTTTGGCATGCATGCTGCCCAAATTGCAGTCTTCCAGACTGTAGGCAACCAGTAACTACCAAAATAAAGGAAACATTTGAATAACTGATGGACAAAGTTTATAGTGTGTGGGATGCGTTTTCCTGCCATGGTTTAGATCAATTTCTATAATTTATGCCAAGGCGTATTGAAGCTGTTCTTGCAGCTGATGGAGGCCAAACACCCTTTTTAACACACTTTGTTGGCGTTTTCTTTATTTTGGCAGTTACCTGCATGCTCTTGTGATAAAATTTAATCCAGTTATTTTTGAGAAGCTATTGATCCTCTGTGGCTAAATATGTTCTCTGGTGTATTTTGAACATTGAGAACATGGTTGGTTAAAAAATAATTCATTTGTTTTTTTGCCTCTTGGGCCCAGCCCCTGACTCACATATTTGACCAGTCACATTTAGTTATTATGCAGTTTATTTTTCAGTTACCCAATCAAGGCAGAGCCTCCCATTTACCCAAACCTCTCCTCCCCCATCTGATTGGCAGTAGGAAGCTGTCTACACTCATTGAGAGCAGGCTCCTGAATCCTTCTGTGGTTTGCGGTTGCAGTAAAAAAAATATATACTACATATCTAATATGTACTGTAAAATGTATGTATAAATTTGTGACCTTTTTTCTGCCTTTTGGGCCCAGGGGCTTCATTAATCCTGATGGGGAAACAAAGCTTCCTGGAGCGTTGAGATTTTCCAGCTAATTGTCTGAAATAGGTTAATTACTCAAGGCTTTGATCGAGTGCACACTAGTGCCACCTGCTGGTCATCGAATTTAGAGCAGCCAAATTATTATTGATTATGTCCCACACCCCATAGTGTGTGTGCAGTGTAGCCTTTTTGTCTTTTACCAATCAGGTGGTTGTTCGACGAAACAAAGCTTTTGACGTCATTGATCACATGCTTGTGATAAGGTGATATGGGCATCGGCACACTGCGATTTCAACGCATACCTCAGAGCTCAGGCATCAAACATAACATCACTATACCGGATGAGTCCACAACATTATTTGGGTACAAATTAACAGAATATACATTTTTTTTAAAGTGAGATCTCCACTGGACAGTTACTTCAATAGGCTCCTTGTGGCAACTAGGCTTTGTTAACCCAAGTAATTAAATCAAGAATAATGTGATCCAAGGTGAATGGACTTTATTTTCTGAATGTGATAGTAGCTTACCTGCCAAATGAGCCAAACTTCATGGTACCAGTTTTGAATATAAAGTGGTGTGTTTATTAGATAAGTCAACAGCCAAAGGCAACAGCCAAAGGCCACTGACGACACTGATCCCAATGTGGAGAAGTCTCCAAAGGCTGCCAAGGTTGGAGCCAAGAAGACTAAGGACAAGGAAGCCGGTAAACTGAATCCACTGAATTGATTGTGCTCATCACTCCTAGGATTTAGACATCACCCTATAATCTTCCCAATTGTATGGGATCATTGTTATTGAGCTACACCCATTGCAATGGAGGACATTTAACATCTCCTCATTGGGTCTATGATTGCATGTGTAACAGTATAACTTTAGACCGTCCCCTCGCCCATACCCGGGCGCGATCCAGGGACCCTCTGCACACATCATCAACAGTCACCCACGAAGCATCGTTACGCCCAATTTTTCAGTTTTTGATTTGTTAAAAAAGTTTGAAATATCCAATAAATGTCGTTCCACTTAATGATTGTGTCCCACTTGTTGTTGATTCTTCACAAAAAAATACAGTTTTATATCTTTATGTTTGAAGCCTGAAATGTGGCAAAAGGTCGCAAAGTTCAAGGGGGTCGAATACTTTCGCAAGGCACTGTAAATATCATACAATGTGATTTTCTGGATTTTTGTTTTAGATTCCGTCTCTCACAGTTGAAGTGTACCTATGATAAAAAATTACAGACTTCTACATGCTTTGTAAGTAGGAAAACCTGCAAAATCGGCAGTTTGTCAAATACTTGTTCTCCCAACTGTATAGAAGAGGGATTTATTTTTTATTTTATTTTATTTCACATTTATTTAACCAGGTAGGCCAGTTCAGAACAAGTTCTCATTTACAACTGCGACCTGGCCAAGATAAAGCAAAGCAGTGCGACAAAAACTACAACACAGAGTTACACATAAACAAACGTACAGTCAATAACACAATAGAAAGATCTATGTACAGTGTGTACAGTGTATATGGGAGGTGAGCGGGGAGCCACCCCTTTTCAACAAACAAAGCCATCCCCCATAGCATAATCGACCATCCTGACCGCTGGGCTCAAGTGTGCATCGAAACAGAATGTAAGCTCATATTAACTGAAAAAAAATGTAATGAAGTTGTGTTCTCACACCATTTACATCTAAACCACTCCGCAATCATTGGACTTCAAGGCTAGAATGTGTCTACAATACTGCACATTGAAGGAGGGACTGAGGTGCTGAGTAAGTTGAAATTCAACTGGGAATTTGGAAAACAACAAGTTAACATGTGAACATGGAGAAATTTGGAGATTTGAATAGCATTTGGAAATCTATATTTTTCAGTTTTGATGATCTGATGTTGCCAACAATGTAAACATTTTTAAAACCGAAATGTTATATTTTGTAGCTTGTAACAACGTATGTGGGCAATATCAATATCACTACTTTTGCTATAAGATCAGGCTTTTGGGGTTTGCTAAACTTTGCCGCAAAAATTGTTCAAATAACATTAGACTTTTCCCACAGATTTTTGGGGTGCATCTGGTTTATATTATAAGCATATTTCAACACAAGATGAATTTCACCAAGAAAAATTTCTTAGCAATACCACTTTGGATCTTAATGACTTATATTCTTTTAATTTCCTATTTACCTGTTTTTTTGCATTGTGTGAATATGTTATATATTTATTTATTTATTTTAAATTGTCTGTATCTATCGATTTTGATCACAAATATATTTTATTTAGTAAACTGTATCAAACCGTTATGGAAGGAGACATCACACAGATGACAGAATATATATAAATACAGTATATATTTACTTGGGCATTTACTGAAAAATATTTTAAGGGGAGTATGCCCCAGACACCTCCAAAATCCAGGCCAGGTGTCAATGTGTGATACAGGAAATTACGGCAGTTCCAAGCATTTTGGGGACCCTAAGCGAGATTTGCCCACCTCACCGATAAAACATTTTAGTGGCGGAGAGAAACATTTGGAGCTTTAAAGTATTTGTCCTGCAATTCTACTCATTTTGCCATGGGGCGGAGAGAACTTTGCAGTTATTAAGCAAATTTTCAACACGTTGTGCCATTGTCGTTGAAATAATAAAATTCAGTTTAAAGCTCATTTCCTGCAATTCCACACATTTTGCCATGACTTATGCCATGTTCATTTGATATCTGAGTGAGAGTGACTAACAAAATTATTGGGGGCCCCGTGGAAGTCAGGGCCCCTGGGCAGTAATTGGACCATTACTACAAGACTTAGATAGCTGGCTAGATTACTTGCCAAGCAATCTATAAAATCTTAGCTGACATGGGATAATTGAGTGACTGTCAGTGACTGAAATAACAAGAGAAAAACTTCTGATGTAGAACCACATTTCGAAACTGCACGTTGTGTATTCTACTATCCTACTGTTGCTTTTGGAGGGGGAGGGGCCTCTAGCGGCTGCTTACTGAATGTTACTTATAAATAGAAACGGTACTGTAGTAGATGTTTTAGATACTTATTTACAGTAACATGATGTGTGATAAATAAAGGACATCCTGAAAGAAACAATATTTATGTGAGACATACAGAGAGCCAGTGGTGTAGTTTCAGTGTGTCTGTAGAAGACTGTAAAACCCATCAGGCTGGGCTGAGGTTGCTGGTCTGTCGGGGATTGAGCTGTATATGTGGTACGTATCAGACTAGAGAAAAGAAACAGACAGTTTAACTTCAGTCCTTTAATTCTACAGTACTGTAAATGTAATGTAATTTAAAAGGATGTCAAATCAATCTGAAACTGAGAGTCGATCACAATCACCAAACACAGTGGGTGATTCTGAACTTACATTGACGTTTTCAGATGACCTTCCATTTTCTTCAAAAGGACCTGTACAACACAGAAGGAGCCTGAGTGAGTGAGTGAGTGAGTCAGTATGTGCGCACACACACACAAGTCACTTCTCCTCCTGACTCAAACCATCCTGTAGACAGACGTACAGCTCTATTCTCATGCTCTAACACATTATCTTATGTATAACTTATACACATACATGCTTACTGATATGACTACCTCAGACCAACATCCAAGCTTAAACAACTTTGAGTCCTATATAAAGCCTGACATATGAAACATTGGGACAGAGTTAAATAGACAAACCTAATGGTAAAGATGTGGATGGTACAGAAGTGATCAGGCTGTAGACCCCTGCATTCTCTGAATCAGCCTGGAGGAAAGAGAGAGAGAAAGATCCTTATTATCCCTCAGACTGTCTGTCTGTTCCTACGAAAACAAGTATGTATCTATATCCAAGGCTATTATTTTTGCTGTACTTACATCTTCATTTGCAGATACCTGCACAGGACCTGCATCTCACGGAGAGAGACAAAGTAAGAGGTTGTGTGTCTGTGTGTCTGTGTGTGTGGGGGGGGGTGGGGACAGAAGACATTATGTTACAAACTCACCCGAGGGCAAAAACGTGGACGGTACAGAGGTGATGAGAGAACAGATCCCAGCATCCCTTGAATCCAACATGCCTGCACTGCTCATAGCTCCCATCACCAAATCACCTACAACAGAAAATAAATACAACTTAAATTAGAATTTGTTGTTTGTACATGCATGTGTGTAGTTGTGTTAGTAGTGTGTGCAGTGTTTGATGTATTTTGTTTGGAACATACATTGGCTGTGATCATCCTGTCTGGCTGTAGGTCTGTACAACATAAAAGTATATAAGAAGGTTGTGGTAAGAACATCTCATCATGGACAATACAGAACTAAAGGTTGATACAATCTGCATCGTATTCACAAGGGAATTCTTACCTCTGAGAATTGGTTTTCTCTGAAAAACAAATTAGACTAAATGATTGATGTTGAATATAGCCTACACTACACAATATCACCAAAAGGAGTTGAAAGATTAACCCATGTCAAAGGCACTTACATTAATATGAGAAGGAAAATGTTTGCAAGTTATTTGTTATGCAGAATCAGAAGTACTCACTGGTCCTCCTGCAGAGATAGACAGCTGTCAATCCCATCAAGAACACGCCCACTCCAGAAGCCATACCCACTGCTGTCTGCCATAATTGCACCTCTGTTTGGTGACATGATGACATCAGGAGACGTCATTAGCTCTTAATCCAAATGTAAATACTTCAATTGTAGACAGGTGTTAGAATACCACTTTATTATTAGTCTTGGTAAACGTTTCTGTTTTCATATATGTGAGAAAAGACAGCTAGTCAGCTAAGCGTTTTACATTTGAGTCTGTGAAGGAAAATGTTATGTTTGTGCTTTTCTAATAACCAATTGGACTGGGTCCATGCAACTGACTGATTGATCGTGACTGGGAGGAATCCTCACTATCAGTATAAGCAATTTGGCAGTGCGCCAAGAACATTGTTTTGAAAACCGAAAGGGGTGTCTCAGTTTCAAGGTCTCAGCTTGGAGAGAAGAAGCCTTGTGAGGTATTGGTTGGTCACATGCATGAAACAAACGTTAATGATGAATTAATGATGAATTTTGTATAAGCTAAATCTTGCAAATATAACTTGTCTGTTTAAGCACTAAATAAGAGAACTAATGGGACTTCCCCGGCGGAGCAAGATAGAGACATGCAAGATAGAGACAGTTTGTTAACAGTTAACACACATCACAACTAGTAAACACCAATAAACAAACATCGTGTGGCCATACAAACTTTCAGTTGGACTCTTTGGTGTGTCAGTTGTCAAAGTAGGATTAACAGTCAAATCTGGTGCAAAGCAAAGTCATTAGATCTGGTTATACAATAAAGTATCTTAATGGGATGATTTAATCAATCCAAGATCAACCTCTTTTCTAGTAATTAGGCACATTTGTGATGAGGAAAGAATACAAAGACCTGGGTAAGATAAACTGAAAACAATTGACTTATTTTAACTAACTACAGATGACCAGCACACCTGGTGTAGGATTCACTGCTGTGCTGGGGGCCAAAGGAGAGGTCAAACCTGGTGAGAAGAGATGAGAAATGTACATTTGTTTCATATCAAATAAAATAAAATGTTTTTTTGTCACATGCGCTGAATACAACAGGTGTTACAACCTTACCATGAAACACTTACCATGAAACACTTACCATGAACCACTTACCATGAAACACTTACTTTCAACAATGCATTTTTTTTAAGTAAGAAAATATTTGCTAAAAAAATTCTAAAGAAATAAAATGTCATTTAAAAAATAAAAACAATAACGAGGCTATAGGTAATTCAGGTAATATGTATATGTAGGAAGGTGTAAAGTGACTACGCAATAGGTAATAAACACAGAGTAGCAGCAGCGTAAAAAGGGAGATCAATGCAAATAGTCTGGTTAGCCATTTGAGCCTTTTGGACTTAGACTTGGCGATCCGGTACCACTTGCCATGCGGTAGCAGAGAGAACAGTTTTTGACTTGCGTGGCTGGAGTCTTGACAATTTTTAGGTCCTTTCTCTGACCCCGCCTGGTATAGATGTCCTGGATGGCAGGAAGCTTGTCCCCAGTGATGTACTGGGCCGTACGCACTAACCTCTACGGTCAGATGCTGAGCAGTTGCCATACCAAGCATTGATGCAATCAGTCAGGATGCTCTCGATGGTGCAGCTGTATAACTTTTTGAGGATCTGAGGACCCATGCCAAATCTTTTCGGTCTCCTGAGAGGGCATAGGCATTGTCATGCCTTCTTCACGACTGTCTTGGTGTGTTTGGACCATGTCAGTTTGTGTATTACAGACTCGGTCAGGGAGAGGTTGAAAATGTCAGTGAAGACTCTTGCCAGTTGGTCAGTGCATGTTCTCAGTATGCGTCCTGGTAATCCGTCTGGCCCTGCAGCCAAGTGAATGTTGACCTGTTTAAAGGTCTTACTCACATCGGCAACGGAGAGCGTGATCTCACATTCGTCCGAAACAGCTGGTGATTTCATGCAAGGTTCAGTGTTGCTTGCCTTGAAGCAAGCATAGAAGGCATTTAGCTCGTTTGGTAGGCTTTCGCCACTGGGCAGCTCATGGTTGGGTATCCCTTTGTAATCCGTAATAGTTTGCAAGCCTTGGCACATCCAACGAGCGTCAGAGCCAGTGTAGTAGGATTCAATCTTAAACCTGTATTAATGCTTTGCCTGTTTGATGGTTCATCTGAGGGCATAGCAGGATTTCTTATAAGTACCCGGATTAGTGTCTCGCTCCTTGAAAGCAGCAGCTTTAGATTTTTGCTCAGCGCGGATGTTGCCTGTAATCCATGGCTTCTGGTTGGCATATGTATGTACAGATGAAGTCGGTAATGTAGTGTACTCCTCAATGCCATCGGATGAATCCCAAAACATATTTCAGTCTGTGCTAGCAAAACAGTCATGTAGCATAGCATGCGTGTCATCTGACCACTTCTGTAATGAGCGAGTCACTGGTAAGTCTTGCTTAAGTTTTTGCAGGTTAGCAGGAATCAGGAGGATATAATTATGGTCAGATTTTCCAAATGGAGGGTGAGGGAGAGATTTGTACACATCTCTGTGTGTGGAGTAAAGGTGGTCTAGATTTTCTTTTTCTCTGATTGCACATTTGACATGCTGGTAGAAATGAGGTAACATGGATTAAAGTTTTCCTGCATTAAAGTCTCCAGCACTAAGAGCACCACTTCTGGATGAGCATTCTCTTGTCTGCTTATGGCCTTATACAGCTCGTTGAGTGCTGTCTTAATGCCTGCATCGGTTTGTGGTGGTAAATAGACAGCTACAAAAAATATAGATAAACTCTCTTGGTATATTGTGTGGACTACAGCTTATCATAAGATACTCTACCTCAGGCGAGCAAAACCTCTAGACTTCCTTAACATTTGCACAACAGCTGTTATTGACAAATAGACAGACCACCAGCCCTCGTCTTACCGGAGGTTTATTGTTCTGTCTTGCCGATACACGGTAAATCCAGCCAACTGTATATGATCCATGTCCTCGTTCAGCCATGACTCGGTGAAACATAAGATACGGATGGTAAAGCAGGATTATCCACTTGCAGATGAATTCTCACCAAGCATCAGGATCTGCGGCCCCTGTATCGGTCGTCTCCTCTTCATGCGAATGACAGGGCTTTGGGCCTGGTCCGTGAAAAGAAGTAAATCTTTCTCCTTCAATTCATTAAAGACAAAATCTAATCACTGTTCTGATGTCCAGAAGCTCTTTTCAGTCATAAGAGACAGTGGCAGAAACATTATGTGCAAAACAAGTTACAAACAACGCAAAACAAACACCCAGAATAGCACAATTGGTTAGGAACCCGTAAAATGGCAGCCATCCCCTCCGGCGCCATTCATATCTAAGAAAAGTACAAATTAGAGTGAACGTACAAGCAGCCATGAATAAGTCTATGAGTAAACCTGTTAGAGCTTCAGTGAATTAGAGTAAACTAAAAATGTAATTGCAAAGTAAGGGATACTTACTAGTTGGTCTCATTGTGATGTCAGGGGTCAGAGTAGAAGTAACAGTCGAAACTGCTGGAAAGTATTGAAAGTTAATTCTGGATCTGATTACACAAGAAGAAAGGTATGCATTATTTCTGTTAGAAAACAACACAACTCAGTCAGTAGAAAGATTCACAATTTCAGAATTTTGAATATTATTGTTAAAACCCAGAGCCTTAAAAGCTTATGGTGTACCATGGGATGCCCCGTTAACTTCTTATGGCTGGGGGCAGTATTGAGCAGCTTGGATGAATAAGGTTCCCAGAGTAAACTGCCTGCTACTCAGTCCCAGTTGCTAGTATATGCATAGTATTAGTATATTTGGATAGAAAACACTCTGACGTTTCCAAAACTGTTTGAATGATGTCTGTGAGTATAACATAACTCTTATGGCAGGCAAAAACCTGAGAAAAAATCCATCCAGGAAGTGGGAAATCTGAGGTTGGTCGTTTCTCAACTCATTCCCTATTGAAGAAACAGTGGGATATTGGTCATGTTGCACTTCCTAAGGCTTCCACTAGATGTCAACAGTCTTTAGAACCTTGTTTGATGCTTCTACTGTGAAGTGGGGCTGAATGAGAGGGGATTGAGTAAGGTCTGCCATGAGCTGAACATGCGCTGACCATGCGCGTTGACGTGAGATCGAGCTCGGTTCCATCGCATTTCTGAAGACAAAGGAATTCTCCGGTTGGATCAGTATTGAAGATTTATGTTAAAAATATCCTAAAGATTGATTCTATACTTAGTTTGACATGTTTCTACTGACTGTAATATGACTTTTCGTCTGAACTTTTGCCTGGACCTGCCAGTCGTGAGTTTAGATTGTGTTCTGAACGCGCGATCAAAACTGAGTTATTTGGACATAAATGATGGATATTATCGAACAAAACAAACATTTATTGTGGAACTGGGATTCCTGGGAGTGCATTCTGATGAAGATCATCAAAGGTAAATTCATGTTTATAATGTTATTTTTGACTTCTGTTGACTGCACAATACGGCGGATATCTTTTTGTCTTGTTTGGGCTCTGAGCGCCGTACTCAGATTATTGCATGGTTTGCTTTTTCCGTAAAGCTTTTTTGAAATCTGACACAGCGGTTGCATTAAGGAGTAGTGTATCTAAAGTTCCATGTATAACACTTGTATTTTCATCATCATTTATAATGAATATTTCTGTAAATTGATGTGGCTCTCTGCAAAATCACCAGATGTTTTTGGAACTATCGTAAACTCACCCAATTCCGTACAAATGTGGGTAACCACGGCATTCAAACGAGGCTGCAATGAAAACGAATGAGACTGTAGTGACTGTGTTGGCATCAAAATCCGAGGTGTGAAACTACATTTCGATTCAGCATTGATTGACATGGTAATGAGCTAACAGTATTGGAGAAAAGATGAAAAAACTAACCCCTCTGGTGCTGTACGTTACATCGTGACGTGTCACTACGTAACGTCCAGTGCGCATTTGCGACTCATTTTGTGCCGTACAGCCTCTTTCCACCAGGGGTAGCCCTTCTCTCGCAGATTAAAATCATGCTCAACCATATACACTTGTAAGAAAACTTCATTATTTTTGTCTAAATTAATATAATTATTGCTAATATTAAACTAATATTTCATGACTAGGGTGCCATTTGCAGTTTTTTGCAGGTCATTTCTGCGAGCCATCATGACACTCAAAAGCCGGAACAGCTGCAGTTCACTTGTGAGGCTAACGTTAGCGCAGCCCTAAACCCCTCTTCAAATTCGACACAAACCTTCAAACAGGTATGTGATGAGACATTACATAAACTCTTTATGTTTTATTTACATTTTAAGGTTAATTAGTTGGACAAATCGGGTGAAAAAAACTGTTTTCTTCACGCAACATATTACCCCCTTTCAAGATCACTTCGTAGCCTTCACTCCCCACCCGCCATTTTTAAAAAGACCAGACGGAGCTCATTGCCTTGATGAATTATGCAGAGATGGGCATCATGAAGGTCTCGTCATTAATTTAGTTGGAAAGGGGAGAAATTGTGCTTTACATTGGTATTGATATTACAGTTGATCTGGAAGTATTACGTTTTCTGGGCTCAAAAATAAGGTCAATTGTACGGATCAAGGCGATGTACAAAAGTGAGTGAGTTTACGTTACTGAACATAACGCGCCAATTTATGCTGAGATTTCTTTATATAAATATGAACTTTATCGAACAAAATATACATGTATTGTGTAACATGAAATCCTATGAGTATAATCAGATGAAGATCAAAGGTTAGTGATTCATTCTCTCTCTATTTCTGATTTATGTGACTCTTCTCTGGCTGGAAAAATGGTTTTGTTTTTCTGTGACTTGGCTCTGACCTAACATAATCATTTGTGGTGCTTTTGCCGAAAAGCCTATTTGAAATCGAACACCGTGGTGGGATTAACAAGAAGTATATCTTTAAAATGGTGTGACATACTTGTATGTTTGAGGAATTTTAATTATGAGATTTCTGTTTGAATTTGGCGCCCTGCACTTTCACTGGCTGTTGTAATATCGATCCCGTTAGTCGGATCTCAGCCATAACATCCCACATAATGCTTACATGGATATTCCCTTCATTAACTTCTAGAATGGTCTCTGCTACTTATGATTGCCTGCTGTCTGTTAAATGCTCTACATTGGGTGTCACTCTAGTATGGATTTGTATTTGTATTTGTTACCTCTAAAAACCTAGCACACCAGCTTATACATTATAAGCTCATACACAGAAGTTATGCAACCACATTTAGACATTTTAAGATGAAGCTGATTCCTACTCCAAAATGTGAGAGATGGCGTATGAATGCTGTTGTAACACAAATGTTTTGGGAATGTCCTGTGGTGTCCCAGTTCTGGTCACATGTTTCGGATTTCCTTACAAACATGTGTTTCCATGTGAAGATCCACCTTTATTTTTGTTGAATGATAACTCTTCATTTGTAATGCAACTGGTTCAGAAAATAATAATTTATGCGGCAGTAACAGCAGCAAAAAAGGTTATCCTTAGTGGATTACCCCTACAATCCCCTTGCCTCAAACATGGTTATCATATAATCAAGATATTGTTCGTTTAGAGCGATCAGCGGGCATGATAAACAAAGCTCGGGCAAATACAATTGAGGTATGGGATGTATTAACCAAAATATCTATCAGATATCAGCACCTCTCTAACAAGCACTGGACCTACATGGTAAGGGAGTTGGGGGACGACATTTTATTTTCTGAGAATAATATAGAATATTTTTTATTGTAAACTCCACTTCCTTCCTGTAAATGTCTCATTTGTCTGAGAAAAGACAGGTAGTCAGCTAGAGATGGATGCTTACCCAGAACGCTTTCTGTGGAGCTTTGACCTCCTGGGCACATGCAAGAGAGAGATGTTTGATAACAGTTAACACACAACACAACTTATTACACAACTAAACTAAAATCATGTGGACTCTTAGGGGTGTCAGTCGTCAAAGTAGAACTAGAAGTCAAACCCGGTGCAAAGCAAAGTCATTGGATCTGATTATACAATAATAAAAGGTATCTAAATGGGTTGATTTAATTAATGAAATATCAACCTCTTTTTTTTATCAGGGGATATTTGTGAGTAAAAACCTGGCTAAAATAAAGCTAGTCTACAGTGCCTTGCGAAAGTATTCGGCCCCCTTGAACTTTGCGACCTTTTGCCACATTTCAGGCTTCAAACATAAAGATATAAAACTGTGTTTTTTTGTGAAGAATCAACAACAAGTGGGACACAATCATGAAGTGGAACGACATTTATTGGATATTTCAAACTTTTTTAACAAATCAAAAACTGAAATATTGGGCGTGCAAAATTATTCAGCCCCTTTACTTTCAGTGCAGCAAACTCTCTCCAGAAGTTCAGTGAGGATCTCTGAATGATCCAATGTTGACCTAAATGACTAATGATGATAAATACAATCCACCTGTGTGTAATCAAGTCTCCGTATAAATGCACCTGCACTGTGATAGTCTCAGAGGTTCGTTAAAAGCGCAGAGAGCATCATGAAGAACAAGGAACACACCAGGCAGGTCCGAGATACTGTTGTGAAGAAGTTTAAAGCCGGATTTGGATACAAAAAGATTTCCCAAGCTTTAAACATCCCAAGGAGCACTGTGCAAGCGATAATATTGAAATGGAAGGAGTATCAGACCACTGCAAATCTACCAAGACCTGGCCGTCCCTCTAAACTTTCATCTCATACAAGGAGAAGACTGATCAGAGATGCAGCCAAGAGGCCCATGATCACTCTGGATGACCTGCAGAGATCTACAGCTGAGGTGGGAGACTCTGTCCATAGGACAACAATCGTATAGATTAGGTATACAGTCGTATATTGCACAAATCTGGCCTTTATGGAAGAGTGGCAAGAAGAAAGCCATTTCTTAAAGATATCCATAAAAAGTGTTGTTTAAAGTTTGCCACAAGCCACCTGGGAGACACACCAAACATGTGGAAGAAGTGTCAGTCTCTCGATGTGCAAAACTGATAGAGACATACCCCAAGCGACTTACAGCTGTAATCGCTGCAAAAGGTGGCGCTACAAAGTATTAACTTAAGGGGGCTGAATAATTTTGCACGCCCAATTTTTCAGTTTTTGATTTGTTAAAAAAGTTTGAAATATCCAATAAATGTCGTTCCACTTCATGATTGTGTCCCACTTTTTGTTGATTCTTCACAAAAAAATAAAGTTTTATATATTTATGTTTGAAGCCTGAAATGTGGCAAAAGGTCGCAAAGTTCAAGGGGGCCGAATACTTTCGCAAGGCACTGTATTTGTTTAGGTCCTATCTGCTAACTAGAGAAAGATGACCAACACACCTGAATTCACACACTAGGATTCACTGCCGTGCTGGGGGTCAAAGGAGAGGTCAAACCTGGTGAAAAGAGATTACACAAGAACAAATGTAAATTCATTTAATATCTAAGGTCATTCAATAAGCAGAAAGAGAGAAGTACACTACACATTACCTACAAATCATATGGACTAAAAGTATACAAATCTGGACAGAAATTACAAGCATGGGTCAATTCATAAATCGGAAGGAGCTTTAGTGAATTAATGTGAACAAAAATATACATGTAAGTTAAAATTAATGGATCTACTTACTGGTAGTTGGTGTCACTGTGGTGTCTCGGGTCGAAGTAGAAGTAACAGTCAAAACTAGTTGGAAGCAATATGATTACACAAGAATTAGGTTTTACATTAACATTTTGTTCACCTAATTTTACAGGCCTGCAATCTAAACAATTGACTGTACAATTGGTATTTGCTGAGATGGTCATTTAGAGGCCCAACACACCTTCTGTAGGACTCATTGTTGTGCTGGGCGGCAAAGTAGACCCAGGACCTGGAGTCAAACCCACTGAGAACACATATTAATGAAATTAGTATTTTTATTCATGATCGTATTAATGATCATCATGGTGTTGTTGTCCTTTTGAAATACCTTCATGACTTGTCTATTCAAAGTGGGAAAAGTAGGACTATAAATTCACTATGGACAGATTGCTTCTTGCCCTGGTAGATTATATTTCTCCTCATTATAGAGATGATGAGACCAGTTCATAAGGTGATCAAGTCTTTCAGGACAGATAAGGTGTTGATTGTTGTTGACAGCTTCCTAGAATAAGGTCACCATGTTATCTAACAGCAGAAGACTAACAGCGTATAGATACGATCTAAACACTGAAACACTTAAAAAAATAATTTGTGTTACTTCTGGTAATGGTTCCAGGCGTTGGTGTTGAGACTGGTTTCATATCTATGAACAAAATTACATAAAGTTTCTACTGTAAAGTGTTCTTAACAACATCCTCCATCAACATCAACACAATGAACTACAGAGAAAGACATTCCAACAGCTACACTTACACATTACCAAAGCTAACCCCCTTTGTCTCCCTGCTGTAGAGGTTGTCTGTATAGTTGTTGGATCACTGATGTGAACTCCCACTAGTTTTACAACCATTTTGGGATTGGAAGGAAGGAGCCATCCCCCAACAGGCCACGCCCAAGAGGAAGACAGACATCCAGGTGGTCTGACCATTTGGGGGACAACCTACACAATCTGGGACTCAACACCAAAGCAGCCTGGGACCTGGCCCAGAATAAGACAGTGTGGAGATCCATATATCAAGGTGCTGTGCTCCAAGGAGCGAGCAAATAGCGAGTGAGTGGGGGAGGGAGGGAGGGTCAGAATGAATATAGTCATATTAAACTAATTAAAGGGTAGTCAGATCATGAAGACCTGTTGAACTGATAGATTATTATTGTATAGATAATGACTCACCTGTAAAGCTGTACCCATCACTGCGTGGAGAGAGAGAGAGTTTGGTCCTGAGCTCAGTCTGTAGTCACAGCTCACCTCCTTATGCCTCACTGTCTGAAGTCTGTTCAGATCACTCTCAGCCACAGAGAATTGACAGAACCAGCATTTGGAATTGGTGTGTTTCTTCTCCCTGATGTGTGCTCTCCTGAGACACTTACTCTGCTCTCCAAAATACAGGTTACAGGTGGTGTCATTACTGACAGAGCCAGGAATTAAACAGGTGTCATGACTGTCTTGATCAGGTCAGGTTACAGGAGACCACAACCCTACATATTATCTCTCAACCCCAACAGAGGAGAAGAGATCTAGGGTTCTGATGATGCGGCGGGGTTTTATGGCCCCTCACAGCCCAGGTAAATCTCAGGCCACAGACAAATTCCTTTGTCCTGTCACTATAGATAACCAGCTTCAGAACATTAAACATGAACTAAAGGGACTTTGGAACAATGTTTTTCGTCAGTCACAATGGTGGTCATGACGAAGTAAACCACACATTGAAAATGTATGTCATTTTTGCTCTGTTATTAAAGGTTAATTAACCTCTTAGAACTACCACCTTACTTTTTCCAATTTCCGCCTGAAGACATACCCAAATCTAACTGCCTGTAGCTCAGGCTCAGATCCAAGGATATGCATATTCTTGATTTCATTTGAAAGAAAACACTCTGAAGTTTGTGTAAATGTGAATTGAATGTAGGAGAATATAACACAGTAGATCTAGTTTAGATAATACAATGAAAAAAACATATGTTTTTTCATTTTTATTGTTGTATTATCTTTAAAATGAACAAGACAAAACAAACATGGATGATGGGGACAATTTCAGTGAAAAACATAAGAGGGGAGCAGTACTTGTGCAAAGTTACAGAATGATAACTTCCAAAATGAGTGTGCTACATGACATTTATCATGAAGTCACCCAGGTGTCCCACACAAGTAGCCCAAATGTACCCAAGTGGCCAAATTGGTGAAGTTATACATTTTGAATGGAATAACTATATACAAAAATACCAAAATGGTATTCTAACACACCCCCCCCCCCCAAAAATGGAGAAAAAACATGAAAAAAAATACATTTACAAAATAACACTTTCAATATTTCGAAGACCCTTTGTCCTCTATACAATATTGTGCTGCTGATGTCAGGTGCCATAGCAGTCTCTTTCTGCTGTAAAGCAGAGGGTCACCAAGCATGTGGTGCAGGTGATGGGGGACTTCATTTTGCAAAGAACACAGCAACGCCTCCATGCTGTGCCCTTTTGGCCCTGAGGCACATCCATGCCTGCAGAAATACATTTGGGCAGATGAACACCACTTGTGGCAGGAGCTGGATGAACCAGCTTCAGTGGGGGATGGACACCTTGGCACTGGGGGCTCCCATTCGGAGTCAGTGTCACTGTGAAAGAAAATGTTCAGTTAGAATAGTTTCACATATGAGCCCTGTATCAACAGGTATAATAAACAGAGTCAGTGAACATAAGGTTGAATATATTATTATAGACCTGCTAGATCTACTGTCTCATTTATATTATGACATTTCAGCTAGATCTACTGTCTCTATTATATTATGACAGACCAGCTAGATCTACTGTCTTTATTATATTACAACAGACCAGCTGTATCTAATGTCTCCATTTCACTTTGGCCATTGTTGTGGGCCTGCCCTCCCCTCAACAGCCTCAAATAGGCTATTTCATTTCACAAATAATATTTTATATTATTAATTTCAAACAACGGCATTAGCATGAGAAGAACTTACCAGTCCAAAACGATGTCCTCTCCGTTCAAAAAATATTCCTCCATTTGGGAATCGCTAAATGAATCGTCCTCGATCAATTTCTTCTAAAATTGTGTGTACATCTGTATATCTAGACTTAGATTTAGTTTTCCCTGACTTAGTCGCCATACTGATTGATATATAAACAGCTGAATATGCGCTTTACCAAAACAATGCTATGCGCAACATGCGTGGCTCCTTCCGGTATGAATCGTCAATGGCGAATGACCCTCTTTACTCCTGAGTTTACTACATGGGTTGGTCATCCAACACATAAACATTACATATTGCCATTTACCTCAGCTCATGGGCTATCTACCCAGCTAGATTTCAAGATGATCGGTGGTCATTGGGTTAAAATACAGTCAATCAACGAAACAGCGGTCTTATCATTGGTGCACAATGATGTCATTACTTGTTGTCTTCAAATCGGTTTCTTTTAGTCAATACGTCCCGCGAAATGACCCATCAGGTTTGGTTGTATTACAAACAAACCAGTTGATTGCAATGAAACCAAACATGACTGGAAAAGTCACGTTTTGTGTGTGTATTTACCTCGAATGTGTCGTCGAAAATGGAATGAGACGGAATTCACGACACAAGCGGTTCACAAAATGTTTCTGTGTGGGGCTATAAAAATTGATTTTATCAAACAAAAGACCATTCATTGTGTAACAATGAGCATTGGGATTGCAAACAGAGGAAGATCGTCAAAGGTAAACAATTTATTTTATTGTCGTTTATGATTTTGCTACGCCTGTGCTGGTTGAAATAGTTGTTTTTTAGGGGGCTCTATCCTCAGATAATCGCATCGTATTCTTTCACAGTAAATCCTTGCAGTTGAATTTGCAAGATTCTAGGCTTTCGAAACATATGAGACACTTGTATTTTCATGAATGTTTAATATGACTATTTATGTAGCGATCACCATATGTTGTGGCTGCTTCAAATTACAGGAGAAGGTGATTCACTCAATCCAGTCCCTGAGGAGAATAGACTGGAAGCAGCCACGGTGGGAGGGACTATACCAAGTACTCCTGGTGACACCCTTGGCTGTGAGAATAGCTGAAATAACTACCTGGATTCATATCACCCACTGCAAAATGGCAAGACACACTGACACTGTCGAACAATCACAGTGTTAGAGAGGAGAACTGAAATCAATAGGATCTGGGGGCCATCTCTCTGACGAAGACTCCCTGACCCCGTCATTCCATCCCTGTGCTTGTTCATAGAAGTGGAAGTATGGTCTGGCCTCTGGCTGCTGATATGAATGAAATAGGGTGCAGGCCAGGCAGCAGGCTGTTAGCCAGCCTGCCAGCATAGTGGAGTCTGCCACTAGCACAGTCAGTGTAGTCAGCTCAGCTATCACCATTGAGACCGTGTCTGTGCCTCGACCTAGGTTGGGCAAAACTAAACATGGCGGTGTTCGCCTTAGCAATCTCACTAGGATAAAGACCACCTCCATTCCTGTCATTATTGAAAGAGATCATGATACCTCACATCTCAAAATAGGGCTACTTAATGTTAGATCCCTTACTTCAAAGGCAATTATAGTCAATGAACTAATCACTGATCATAATCTTGATGTGATTGGCCTGACTGAAACATGGCTTAAGCCTGATGAATTTACTGTGTTAAATGAGGCCTCACCTCCTACACTAGTGACCATATCCCCCGTGCATCCCGCAAAGGCGGAGGTGTTGCTAACATTTACGATAGCAAATTTCAATTTACAAAAAAAAAAATGACGTTTTCGTCTTTTGAGCTGCCTACTCAATCACTTTTTATAGCTACTGTTTACAGGCCTCCTGGGCCATATACAGCGTTCCTCACTGAGTTCCCTGAATTCCTATCGGACCTTGTAGTCATAGCGGATAATATTCTAATCTTTGGTGACTTTAATATTCACATGGAAAAGTCCACAGACCCACTCCAAAAGGCTTTCGGAGCCATCATCGACTCAGTGGGTTTTGTCCAACATGTCTCTGGACCCACTCACTGTCACAGTCATACGCTGGACCTAGTTTTGTCCCATGGAATAAATGTTGTGGATCTTAATGTTTTTCCTCATAATCCTGGACTATCGGACCACCATTTTATTACGTTTGCAATTGCAACAAATAATCTGCTCAGACCCCAACCAAGGATCATCAAAAGTCGTACTATAAATTTACAGAGAGCACAAAGATTCCTTGATGTCCTTCCAGATTCCCTCTGTCTACCCAAGGACGCCAGAGGACAAAAATCAGTTAACCACCTAACTGAGGAACTCAATTTAACCTTGCGCAATACCCTAGATGCAGTTGCACCCCTAAAAACAAAAAACATTTCTCATAAGAAACTAGCTCCCTGGTACACAGAAAATACCCGAGCTCTGAAGCAAGCTTCCAGAAAATTGGAACGGAAATGGCGCCACACCAAACTGGAAGTCTTCCGACTAGCTTGGAAAGACAGTACCGTGCAGTACCGAAGAGCCCTTACTGCTGCTCGATCATCCTATTTTTCTAACTTAATTGAGGAAAATAAGAACAATCCGAAATTCCTTTTTGATACTGTCGCAAAGCTAACTAAAAAGCAGCATTCCCCAAGAGAGGATGACTTTCACTTTAGCAGTGATAAATTCATGAACTTCTTTGAGGAAAAGATTATGATTATTAGAAAGCAAATTTCGGACTCCTCCTTAAATCTGCGTATTCCTTCAAAGCTCAGTTGTCCTGAGTCTGCACAACTCTGCCAGGATCTAGGATCAAGAGAGACGCTCAAGTGTTTTAGTACTATATCTCTTGACACAATGATTAAAATAATCATGGCCTCTAAACCTTCAAGCTGCATACTGGACCCTATTCCAACTAAACTACTGAAAGAGCTGCTTCCTGTGCTTGGCCCTCCTATGTTGAACATAATAAACGGCTCTCTATCCACCGGATGTGTACCAAACTCACTAAAAGTGGCAGTAATAAAGCCTCTCTTGAAAAAGCCAAACCTTGACCCAGAAAATATAAAAAACTATCGGCCTATATCGAATCTTCCATTCCTCTCAAAAATTTTAGAAAAGGCTGTTGCGCAACAACTCACTGCCTTCCTGAAGACAAACAATGTATACGAAATGCTTCAGTCTGGTTTTAGACCCCATCATAGCACTGAGACGGCACTTGTGGAGGTGGTAAATTACATTTTAATGGCATCGGACCGAGGCTCTGCATCTGTCCTCGTGCTCCTAGACCTTAGTGCTGCTTTTGATACCATCGATCACCACATTCTTTTGGAGAGATTGGAAACCCAAATTGGTCTACATGGACAAGTTCTGGCCTGGTTTAGATCTTATCTGTCGGAAAGATATCAGTTTGTCTCTGTGAATGGTTTGTCCTCAAATCAACTGTAAATTTCGGTGTTCCTCAAGGTTCCGTTTTAGGACCACTATTGTTTTCACTATATATTTTACCTCTTGGGGATGTTATTCGAAAATATAATGTTAACTTTCACTGCTATGCGGATGACACACAGCTGTACATTTCAATGAAACATGGTGAAGCCCCAAAATTGCCCTTGCTAGAAGAATGTGTTTCAGACATAAGGAAGTGGATGGCTGCAAACCTTCTACTTTTAAACTCGGACAAAACAGAGATGCTTGTTCTAGGTCCCAAGAAACAAAGAGATCTTCTGTTGAATCTGACAATTAATCTTAATGGTTGTACAGTCGTCTCAAATAAAACTGTGAAGGACCTCGGCGTTACTCTGGACCCTGATCTCTCTTTTGAAGAACATATCAAGACCATTTCAAGGACAGCTGTTTTCCATCTACGTAACATTGCAAAAATCAGAAACTTTCTGTCCAAAAATGATGCAGAAAAATTAATCCATGCTTTTGTCACTTCTAGGTTAGACTACTGCAATGCTCTACTTTCCGGCTACCCGGATAAAGCACTAAATAAACTTCAGTTTATTAAATACGGCTGCTAGAATCCTGACTAGAACCAAAAAATTTGATCATATTACTCCAGTGCTAGCCTCTCTACAATGGCTTCCTGTCAAAGCAAGGGCTGATTTCAAGGTTTTACTGCTAACCTACAAAGCAGTACATGGGCTTGCTCCTACCTACCTCTCTGATTTGGTCCTGCCGTACATACCTACACGTACGCTACGGTCACAAGACGCAGGCCTCCTAATTTTTCCTAGAATTTCTAAGCAAACAGCTGGAGGCAGGGCTTTCTCCTATAGAGCTCCATTTTTATGGAACTGTCTGCCTACCCATGTCAGAGACGCAAACTCGGTCTCAACCTTTAAGTCTCTACTGAAGACTCATCTCTTCAGTGGGTCATATGATTGAGTGTAGTCTGGCCCAGGAGTGGGAGGGTGAACGGAAAGGCTCTGGAGCAACGAACCGCCCTTGCAGTCTCTGCCTGGCCGGTTCCCCTCTTTCCACTGGGATTCTCTGCCTCTAACCCTATTACGGGGGCTGAGTCACTGGCTTACTGGGGCTCTCTCATGCCGTCCCTGGAGGGGGTGCGTCACCTGAGTGGGTTGAGTCACTGATGTGGTCAACCTGTCTGGGTTGGCTCCCCCCCCCCCTTGGGTTGTGCCGTGGCGGAGGTCTTTGTGGGCTATACTCAGCCTTGTCTCAGGATGGTAAGTTGGTGGTTGAAGATATCCCTCTAGTGGTGTGGGGGCTGTGCTTTGTCAAAGTGGGTGGGGTTATATCCTTCCTGTTTGGCCCTGTCCGGGGGTGTCCTCGGATGGGGCCACAGTGTCTCCTGACCCCTCCTGTCTCAGCCTCCAGTATTTATGCTGCAGTAGTTTATGTGTCGGGGGGCTAGGGTCAGTTTGTTATATCTGGAGTACTTCTCCTGTCCTATTCGGTGTCCTGTGTGAATCTAAGTGTGCGTTCTCTAATTCTCTCTTTCTCTCTCTCGGAGGACCTGAGCCCTAGGACCATGCCCCAGGACTACCTGACATGATGACTCCTTGCTGTCACCAGTCCACCTGGCCGTGCTGCTGCTCCAGTTTCTTTCAACTGTTCTGCCTTATTATTATTCGACCATGCTGGTCATTTATGAACATTTGAACATCTTGGCCATGTTCTGTTATAATCTCCACCCGGCACAGCCAGAAGAGGACTGGCCATCCCACATATGCTCTCTCTAATTCTCTCTTTCTTTCTCTTTCTCGGAGGACCTGAGCCCTAGGACCATGCCCCAGGAATACCTGACATGATGACTCCTTGCTGTCCCCAGTCCACCTGACTGTGCTACTGCTCCAGTTTCAACTGTTCTGCCTTATTATTATTCGACCATGCTGGTCATTTATGAACATTTGAACATCTTGACCATGTTCTGTTATAATCTCCACCCGGCACAGCCAGAAGAGGACTGGCCATCCCACATAGCCTGGTTCCTCTCTAGGTTTCTTCCTAGGTTTTGGCCTTTCTAGGGAGTTTTTCCTAGCCACCGTGCTTCTACACCTGCATTGCTTGCTGTTTGGGGTTTTAGGCTGGGTTTCTGTACAGCACTTTGAGATATCAGCTGATGTACGAAGGGCTATATAAATAAATTTGATTTGATATGTTTTCCGGAAAAGGGTGGGGCTTCACCGGAGTGCTGTTTGGTCTGAGCTGTCTTATCGTGGGAGCCATATTCCTGATACACCACGTCCCACCTGAGTATGCGGAGAGTGGTAATTTGACCCATGGTTTAGACCAGGGGTGTCAAACTCAAATACCCAGTGGGCCAAAATGTAAAACCTGAACAAAGTCACGGGCCAACATTGAACAAATTAACCTTTTAATTTGGACCCAAACAAGTTTTGCTTTAACATTGAATATGGAACAAGCATCGCTTATTACCATACAATATATCATTTAATAGTGGAGACATGCAAAATCGAATTTCAAATGAAAAAACACATCAATGGCATTCATTTATTAAATAAATACAATTTAAATAAAAATTGTATGCCTCTTTTCTATTTGTAGCCTTCTGATTTAAATACCAAAATAAACTTTTTCCACTGGCTAATAATTTTACAAATAAAATGATAATAAATCAATCAACCATTCAAGCCCATGCCTTGTAGCAAGAAAAAGTGCATAAAGAAAACGTTAATTATTGCACACTGGTCTAATCTGATGTGCCCAAGCCAGATACCTGGCATCTCTCCTTGGATGCTAGTTCATCAATGTCTGGGCTCAAGCTCTGAGCTGAAGAAATCTTCAGTATCGAGCGAAGATGTTCATCAGTCAGACATCTCCTGTGAGTTGTTTTGGTCATCTTCATCGAGGAGAAAAGTTGCTCGCATAGATAAGTTCTGCCGAACATGGAGACCATCTGAGCAGCTTGGGTGCAGAGCTGAGGCATTGTGTCAGGGATGAACCGTGGAAACTGTGCGGTGCCCACAACATCATACTTTGACTTCAGCGTGTCGTTGCACTGGAGTTCAATCAGCTCCATTTGGATGTTGGTTGGTGCATTTTCCACATCAACTGCGAAGGGATTACTAAGCAGTTCAAACTTGCATTTCTGGGCATCGAAGTCGGCAAATCGCCGGCTAAACTCAGCGGCGAGAACACTGAGTTTTTCAGCAAACTGTGCGCATGGGAACACGTCGGTAGAGATCTGCGCTTTTATGGATTGGCAGCAGGGAAAATGACAAGGGTTTCCTTGTAGCATCTGATTCTCCCACAGGCACAGTTTAGTTTTGAAGGCCCTCACTGCAGCGTACATGTCTGTGATGATGCGCCCCCGCCCCTGAAGCTGCAGGTTCAGCGCATCGAGATGGCTCGAGATGTCACAGAGAAAGGCCAGCTCACACAGGAACTTTTGCTCCCGTAGCTCTGCTGTATCCTTCCCTTTGGTTTCCAGGAATTGACATATTTCCTCACGCAGCTCGAAACATCTGTTCAGTACTTTTCCTCTGCTTAGCCATCTCACCTCTGTGTGATACGGCACGTCTGCGTATTCCGAACCACACTCCTCCAGAAAATATTTAAACTGGCGGTGATTTAGACCTTTGGCTCTTATAAAGTTAACTACCTGTGTTGCTGTGGTCATAACATGTTCCATCTTTAGGGCTTTGGCACACAGTGCTTCCTGATGTATGATGCAGTGGTAAACAGTTAGCTCACCTGCACAGTTCTCTTCCCGCATCTTCTCCCGAACCATGCCCACCAGTCCACTCTTTTTACCGCACATCGCTGGCGCACCATCTGTCGTTAATCCAACGAGTTTATCCCACGGCAGCTTTATTTCAGTTACACATTTGGAAACCTCCTCAAAGATTTCCTTTCCTGTGGTTGTGCCATGCATTGATTTGAATCCTAATAGCTCCTCCGTAACACACAGATTTGAGTCCACTCCACGGATGAAGACTGACAGCTGAGCAGTATCAGATGCGTCGCAGCTCTCATCCACAGCGAGAGAGAACGCAACAAAATCTTTTCCCTTTTACATCAGCTGGTCATACAGATTGGTGGCAAGATCACATGTGCGATCAGCTAATGTGTTCCTGCTCAGGCTCACGTTTGAAAATGCTTGTTTTTTCTCTGAGCATACGAGGTCACAAACCTTCATCATGCACTTTTTCATGAACTCTCCCTCATTAAAGGGCCGGGCTGATTTTGCGATCTCTGCTGCCACTATATAACTAGCCTTTACAGCAGCCTCGCTTTGTGATGTGGCTTTTTTAAACATATTCTGTTGTGAAACCAAACTTCTTTTCATCTCCTCTACTTTCTGGCTCCTTTGAGTCATGTCCTTGTCCTTGTATTTGTCATGGTGTTTCGTTTCATAGTGTCGTCTAATGTTGTACTCCTTACTTACAGCCACGTTGACTCCACAAACAAGACAAACAGGTTTGTCTTTTACATATGTAAACAGATATTCTGCCTCCCACTTGTCCAGAAAGCTCCTGTTTTCTGCCTTTCTTTTCGCCATTTTTGGGAAGGGTTAGCTCGCTGACAGTTGTAGCGTCTATGTTGCTATGACTACTGTCACAGAGGAGAGAGCGTTTCTGGGTCCTGTCCTGATTGGCGCGCGAAAACAGCAGAGCATTATGGGATTCGTAGTATTAGTGGTGAATGCGCTGTATAATACCGGCGGGCCAGCTCTAGTAGTAATTTGGTATTGTCTCGCGGGCCAAATATAATTACCCCGCGGGCCAAATTTGGCCCACGGGCCAGAGTTTGACACCCATGGTTTAGACGATGAGGATTTTGTTCCAAACAAGCATAAGAGATCCCTAGATCTGGGTAGACAGGAAGTTAGAGTAGAGGTTGGGAAGGATGTCTCAATGGAGTTTTATGTAGACCAAATGGGGTGTCTAACTACATGGCAGTCTAGGACTCTGAACCATTATGGTATATATCGGTGCAGGTCCCCATGTTGGTCGTGGACACAGGTCAAAGCTCATACGGAGAGAGAGGGCTACATGAATCCACTCACCCAGTATGGAAGGAGGTGGAGTATAGTGAAGGTGAGAGTTTTTGACTGTTATCCGGAGAGGGGGATGTATTGCATAAAGATACACTTGACCCTTAAAAAGGTAATGAAAGAGGATCTAGGGGTATGGTATGTTGGATTTGACCAGTTTTCGGTCGACACCCTAGTACGGTTCCGGGTAGAGGAGGTTAGGCCAGGTGGTAACTCTATCGTCAGCAGGAATACAAGCAGAGCACCTGACACAACAGACACTGACAGCAGAGTAGTCCAGAGCCAAGGGCCGGTGAAGATAGTGAAGACGAAAGATCTGAAGGAAGTGATTGAGGTAGAAACTGGTTATGGGGATTCTAACCTTTGGTTAGAATGGATCCACTATACAGCCAGATCAGTAGCTAAAGAAGAATGTTATGCCTGTGCCACAGCCAAACCTCAGCTGACTACCCTCCCCTTTCCATTTGATGGAATTGATTCACCCAGGGGAATGGCCTGTATGGTAAAGCTGTTCATGAAGGCAGGGAAGCCAGAGGATGGCAGTTGCATTGATCTGCATTATTTTAGGTTTCCCTTCCATTTGATGTGTCCATCGCATCCAGGCTTCCCCCTTTCACAGTTACAGGAGGACATTATTATTGTATTGCTCGCTACATCACACACGGATGGGACGTAGGGGAAGCAGACTTGCAGACTTGTTTTCGAGTTGCTGTGCGTTTTGTTGCCAACCTGTTTTGCAACCTGACAAATTTACGGTTTTTACTTTTTAATTACCGTTTATATTTTTGTTTTTTCCTCCTCAACTTTTTCACTCCGGACGCTTTATCTGGACACGATTCGTCAGGACCTCCAACAGCCGAAGCTAAGTAGTAACATTAACATGATGCCTTCTAATTGCAGTCGCTGTACTCGCCTTACGGCGAGGATAGCTGTGCTACAAGCCCAGCTTCAGACGCAATCGCTAGACAAGGGTAATTTCAGTGTAGGAAAGGATGAAACAGCGTCTGTGCCACCAGTAAGTACAGATAGTAGTATAAATCTCCTGGCACAGTCCCCGCAGCCGGACAACTTTCTCACGGTTTCTGGAAGGAAATGCTGTAGGAACGCTCAACCGGTGTCGCTCATTCAGCCGACAGAAACTTTCAACCGGTTTTCCCCATTAAGCAGTGGGTCGGAGTCAGAGGCCGAGTCTTCTCTGGTCTCTACTCCTCCCGTTACGGGGTCTGAGACGCCGAAGCTTCCCACCATTAGCTCTGACAAACTGAAAACTCTAGTCATTGGCGACTCCATTACCCGCAGTATTAGACTTAAAACGAATTATCCAGCGATCATACACTGTTTACCGGGGGGCAGGGCTACCGACGTTAAGGCTAATCTGAAGATGGTGCTGGCTAAAGCTAAAACTGGCGAGTGTAGAGAGTATAGAGATATTGTTATCCACGTCGGCACCAACGATGTTAGGATGAAACAGTCAGAGATCACCAAGCGCAACATAGCTTCTGCGTGTAAATCAGCTAGAAAGATGTGTCGGCATCGAGTAATTGTCTCTGGCCCCCTCCCAGTTAGGGGGAGTGATGAGCTCTACAGCAGAGTCTCACAACTCAATCGCTGGTTGAAAACTGTTTTCTGCCCCTCCCAAAATATAGAATTTGTAGATAATTGGCCCTCTTTCTGGGACTCACCCACAAACAGGACCAAGCCTGACCTGCTGAGGAGTGACGGACTCCATCCTAGCTGGAGGGGTGCTCTCATTTTATCTACCAACATAGACAGGGCTCTAACTCCTCTAGCTCCACAATGAAATAGGGTGCAGGCCAGGCAGCAGGCTGTTAGCCAGCCTGCCAGCATAGTGGAGTCTGCCACTAGCACAGTCAGTGTAGTCAGCTCAGCTATCACCATTGAGACCGTGTCTGTGCCTCGACCTAGGTTGGGCAAAACTAAACATGGCGGTGTTCGCCTTAGCAATCTCACTAGGATAAAGACCACCTCCATTCCTGTCATTATTGAAAGAGATCATGATACCTCACATCTCAAAATAGGGCTACTTAATGTTAGATCCCTTACTTCAAAGGCAATTATAGTCAATGAACTAATCACTGATCATAATCTTGATGTGATTGGCCTGACTGAAACATGGCTTAAGCCTGATGAATTTACTGTGTTAAATGAGGCCTCACCTCCTACACTAGTGACCATATCCCCCGTGCATCCCGCAAAGGCGGAGGTGTTGCTAACATTTACGATAGCAAATTTCAATTTACAAAAAAAAAAATGACGTTTTCGTCTTTTGAGCTTCTAGTCATGAAATCTATGCAGCCTACTCAATCACTTTTTATAGCTACTGTTTACAGGCCTCCTGGGCCATATACAGCGTTCCTCACTGAGTTCCCTGAATTCCTATCGGACCTTGTAGTCATAGCGGATAATATTCTAATCTTTGGTGACTTTAATATTCACATGGAAAAGTCCACAGACCCACTCCAAAAGGCTTTCGGAGCCATCATCGACTCAGTGGGTTTTGTCCAACATGTCTCTGGACCCACTCACTGTCACAGTCATACGCTGGACCTAGTTTTGTCCCATGGAATAAATGTTGTGGATCTTAATGTTTTTCCTCATAATCCTGGACTATCGGACCACCATTTTATTACGTTTGCAATTGCAACAAATAATCTGCTAAGACCCCAACCAAGGATCATCAAAAGTCGTGCTATAAATTCACAGACAACACAAAGATTCCTTGATGTCCTTCCAGATTCCCTCTGTCTACCCAAAGATGTCAGAGGACAAAAATCAGTTAACCACCTAACTGAGGAACTCAATTTAACCTCGAAAAATACCCTAGATGCAGTTGCACCCCTAAAAACGAAAAACATTTCTCATAAGAAACTAGCTCCCTGGTACAGAGAAAATACCCGAGCTCTGAAGCAAGCTTCCAGAAAATTGGAACGGAAATGGCGCCACACCAAACTGGAAGTCTTCCGACTAGCTTGGAAAGACAGTACCGTGCAGTACCGAAGAGCCCTTACTGCTGCTCGATCATCCTATTTTTCTAACTTAATTGAGGAAAATAAGAACAATCCGAAATTCCTTTTTGATACTGTCGCAAAGCTAATTAAAAAGCAGCATTCCCCAAGAGAGGATGACTTTCACTTTAGCAGTGATAAATTCATGAACTTCTTTGAGGAAAAGATTATGATTATTAGAAAGCAAATTACAGACTCCTCCTTAAATCTGCGTATTCCTTCAAAGCTCAGTTGTCCTGAGTCTGCACAACTCTGCCAGGACCTAGGAACAAGAGAGACGCTCAAGTGTTTTAGTACTATATCTCTTGACACAATGATTAAAATAATCATGGCCTCTAAACCTTCAAGCTGCATACTGGACCCTATTCCAACTAAACTACTGAAAGAGCTGCTTCCTGTGCTTGGCCCTCCTATGTTGAACATAATAAACGGCTCTCTATCCACCGGATGTGTACCAAACTCACTAAAAGTGGCAGTAATAAAGCCTCTCTTGAAAAAGCCAAACCTTGACCCAGAAAATATAAAAAACTATCGGCCTATATCGAATCTTCCATTCCTCTCAAAAATTTTAGAAAAGGCTGTTGCGCAACAACTCACTGCCTTCCTGAAGACAAACAATGTATACGAAATGCTTCAGTCTGGTTTTAGACCCCATCATAGCACTGAGACGGCACTTGTGGAGGTGGTAAATTACATTTTAATGGCATCGGACCGAGGCTCTGCATCTGTCCTCGTGCTCCTAGACCTTAGTGCTGCTTTTGATACCATCGATCACCACATTCTTTTGGAGAGATTGGAAACCCAAATTGGTCTACACGGACAAGTTCTGGCCTGGTTTAGATCTTATCTGTCGGAAAGATATCAGTTTGTATCTGTGAATGGTTTGTCCTCTGACAAATCAACTGTAAATTTCGGTGTTCCTCAAGGTTCCGTTTTAGGACCACTATTGTTTTCACTATATATTTTACCTCTTGGGGATGTTATTCGAAAACATAATGTTAACTTTCACTGCTATGCGGATGACACACAGCTGTACATTTCAATGAAACATGGTGAAGCCCCAAAATTGCCCTTGCTAGAAGAATGTGTTTCAGACATAAGGAAGTGGATGGCTGCAAACCTTCTACTTTTAAACTCGGACAAAACAGAGATGCTTGTTCTAGGTCCCAAGAAACAAAGAGATCTTCTGTTGAATCTGACAATTAATCTTAATGGTTGTACAGTCGTCTCAAATAAAACTGTGAAGGACCTCGGCGTTACTCTGGACCCTGATCTCTCTTTTGAAGAACATATCAAGACCATTTCAAGGACAGCTTTTTTCCATCTGCGTAACATTGCAAAAATCAGAAACTTTCTGTCCAAAAATGATTCAGAAAAATTAATCCATGCTTTTGTCACTTCTAGGTTAGACTACTGCAATGCTCTACTTTCCGGCTACCCGGATAAAGCACTAAATAAACTTCAGTTAGTGCTAAATACGGCTGCTAGAATCCTGACTAGAACCAAAAAATGTGATCATATTACTCCAGTGCTAGCCTCTCTACACTGGCTTCCTGTCAAAGCAAGGGCTGATTTCAAGGTTTTACTGCTAACCTACAAAGCATTACATGGGCTTGCTCCTACCTATCTCTCTGATTTGGTCCTGCCGTACATACCTACACGTACGCTACGGTCACAAGACGCAGGCCTCCTAATTGTCACTAGAATTTCTAAGCAAACAGCTGGAGGCAGGGCTTTCTCCTATAGAGCTCCGTTTTTATGGAACGGTCTGCCTACCCATGTCAGAGACGCAAACTCGGTCTCAACATTTAAGTCTCTACTGAAGACTCATCTCTTCAGTGGGTCATATGATTGAGTGTAGTCTGGCCCAGGAGTGGGAGGGTGAACGGAAAGGCTCTGGAGCAACGAACCGCCCTTGCTGTCTCTGCCTGGCCGGTTCCCCTCTTTCCACTGGGATTCTCTGCCTCTAACCCTATTACAGGGGCTGAGTCACTGGCTTACTGGGGCTCTCTCATGCCGTCCCTGGAGGGGGTGCGTCACCTGAGTGGGTTGATTCACTGATGTGGTCATCCTGTCTGGGTTGCCCCCCCGCCCCTCCAGGTTGAAGATATCCCTCTATTGGTGTGGGGGCTGTGCTTTGGCAAAGTGGGTGGGGTTATATCCTTCCTGTTTGGCCCTGTCCGGGGGTGTCCTCGGATGGGGTCACAGTGTCTCCTGACCCCTCCTGTCTCAGCCTCCAGTATTTATGCTGCAGTAGTTTGTGTCGGGGGGCTAGGGTCAGTTTGTTATATCTGGAGTACTTCTCCTGTCCTATTCGGTGTCCTGTGTGAATCTAAATGTGCGTTCTCTAATTCTCTCCTTCTCTCTTTCTCTCTCTCGGAGGACCTGAGCCCTAGGACCATGCCCCAGGACTACCTGACATGATGACTCCTTGCTGTCCCCAGTCCACCTGGCCGTGCTGCTGCTCCAGTTTCAACTGTTCTGCCTTATTATTATTCGACCATGCTGGTCATTTATGAACATTTGAACATCTTGGCCATGTTCTGTTATAATCTCCACCCGGCACAGCCAGAAGAGGACTGGCCATCCCACATATGCTCTCTCTAATTCTCTCTTTCTTTCTCTCTCTCGGAGGACCTGAGCCCTAGGACCATGCCCCAGGAATACCTGACATGATAACTCCTTGCTGTCCCCAGTCCACCTGACTGTGCTGCTGCTCCAGTTTCAACTGTTCTGCCTTATTATTATTCGACCATGCTGGTCATTTATGAACATTTGAACATCTTGGCCATGTTCTGTTATAATCTCCACCCGGCACAGCCAGAAGAGGACTGGCCACCCCACATAGCCTGGTTCCTCTCTAGGTTTCTTCCTAGGTTTTGGCCTTTCTAGGGAGTTTTTCCTAGCCACCGTGCTTCTACACCTGCATTGGTTGCTGTTTGGGGTTTTAGGCTGGGTTTCTGTACAGCACTTTGAGATATCAGCTGATGTACGAAGGGCTCTGTAAATAAATTTGATTTGAAGTAAGAACATGCAATAGGACAGAGAATGTTACAACTGACAAGACAATAAGGGACCTGACTGGGTCCGAGGACTTTAGTAAGATAAAAGGCCTAGAATGGATGTCTGGTGGTTTGTGGAGGTGTGAGACTGGGGCCTAACCTGCCTACCAATTGGACCAGTAGTTGTGCAACAATGCAGTTAGGCATGCCCTTCCCCTTATCAAACACAAAGACCTAGAGCCAGGCAGAATAGAGAGAGAGAGTGCTCCGTCTGGATCTTTTAACAATAGAATTTACATAGGATAGTATTGGATATGTTACTGGCTGAAAAGGGTGGTGGGATATGTGATATTCGGAAGTAGAATATTGTACGTTTATTCCCGATAACACAGCTCCAGACGGTGACCAAGGCCCTGGCTGGTTTAACCACATTATCTCATTAATTGGCTGAGAACTCTGGGGTAGATAATTCTCTAACAAATTGGTTTGATAGGGTGTTCGGGAAATGGAAAAATGTCATAATCACTGTGTTTGTGGGCAACCTTCACCTGTATGAGTGTTTTGGTTCTGTGTGAATGTTGTTATGTACCTTGTGAAAGTTTTGCTCATCAGGACTCTGGAGTGGTCGATGGCGCAACAGATGGTGAGGTATAGACCGGTTTCGAGTGCTGGTCTGTGTGATGACGAGTTCGAGCTTCAAGGGCTAGCAGAGGATTCCGTTTCTTTCAACTATGAGGAGCCAATGTTGGATGAGACTGTTATTTTTGAGGGATAAGACCGTATTTTTATGAAGCTTGTAATAAAAATCCCAACGGAAATGTTACAATTGGATTTAGACCTATAACAGTCATTAATGAATATCTGATGTACATACATTATATTCGCCTGTATTAATTTTGATTATTTGTTATGTTTCCTTGTAGGATATTAGTTTCAGTATGTATCATCTAGTCATTTAAGGGTGGATTGATAAGGAAATGTGTTTTAATAAATGATTAGAATGTTACAGTCCTGAAACCATAGGTCTGATACCATGTGATTGTATGAAATTAATTTGAATCAATAGATTATTATAATACATGTGTGTAAGTGTTAGACTCATTTGATGATTATATTATAATACTGTGTGTGGTTTTAGTCAGAATCAACGTTTTGGGAACAATGTGTCTGTGTTTTGAGAACAGACTATCTGTCTGTGCCAGATCCGGGGAGACCTTGGCTGGGACACTTCCCAGTCCCAGGTCTCTCCCTATCTTAGGGGAAGGTAGGAAGACACTATTCTCACGTACTCCCCTAGGCTCTATTGGCTGGCGGATTTGATGGTTGGTGTGGAAGTATGTGTGTCGCTATAAATTGAAGGTCCTGTACTGTACACGTCAGAACATTCCCGTGAATAAACATTTAACTTTGGTAGACTGGGCCTCTGTCTGTTTCCTTTTCTAGCAGTATCTTACAAATCCTGATATAACAGACTAAGGGTAACTTAATTGAATTGGTAAATGAACAGGAGTATAGAATTCTCCTGACAGGTACATACAAGCGTCTTATATCGGTTGAAAGCTTAAATACTTGTTAATCTAACTGCAGTGTCCGATTTACAGTAGGCTTTACAGCGAAAGCATGCCATATGATTGTTTAAGGACGACGCCCCACATCAAAATATTTCTCCACCGGCACAGGTTTCATAAATTCACAAATTAAATATTCACATACTTTTTGAAAATCTTACTCTGATTTGTCATCCAAAAGGTCCCAGCTATAACATGTAGTGTTGTTTTGTTAGATTAAAATCCTTCTTTATATCCCAAAAAGTATTTTGTTGGCGCCATCGATTTGAGTAATTCACTCGTTCAACATGCCAAGATAGGAATCCGAAAATCTACCCCTAAACTTTGTTTCAACAACTCAAAATATGTTTCTATTTAACCCTCAGATACCGTAAAATGTCATTAAGCTATAATATTTCATACGGAAAGATTTATGTTCAATAGGAAAATGATATGAGCATGTGTGTGTCCTCGTCATTGCACGCATACACGAATTTCCAAGTCTGTGTCCCTGTAGTAAAACTCATTTTTCTTACTCGTTTTAGAAGAAACACGCCTGAAACCTTGAACAAAGACTACTGACACCCAGTGGAAGCCATAATTGCATACTGGGAGGTAGATTTAATTATTTCCCTTTCCGTTCCATTGTAAGAGCATGGGCTCTCCCCCAAATAAAACATTTCCGGTTGGTTTTTCTTTGGATTTTCTCCGACCATGTCTATTGTGTTATAGTCTCCTACATTATTTTAACATTTCTACCAACTTCAAAGTGTCTTCTTACCAATGGTACAATTATATGCATATTCTGATTTCAGGGCCTGAACAACAGGCAGTTTACCTTGGGCACGTCAGTCAGACAGGAAGTGGAGAAAATAGGGACCTAGCCTTATGTTAAAAGCATCTACTCTACTCTCGTTCTCTATCTCACTCCTCAGATCTTTTGTAATTCAGCAGACTCCCAGCAGTAATCTCTTCATGGTCGTCGTGGACAACAAGTGTGACTGCGAAATATCAGAGTGACAACTAAAAATACAACTTCGTAACATTAAACATTCTTGAAAATGTAAGTGTCTTACACCCTTCAAAAGATTAGAATCTTGGTAATCAAACTACGTTTTTCAATTTAAAATAGCTATTACAGAGAACAAATACCATGCTTTTGTTTGAGAAGAGCAATCAACAACAGAAACATTTATTGACCGAAGTGAACTGATTTGAAGACAACGAGCAATGACTAACTTACGCACCAATAATTTTAGCGAAGCTTCATTGATTGACTATATTTCTGCCCAATGACCACTGATCTTCTTGAAATCTAGCTGGGTAGATAGCCAATGAGCTGAGGTAAACGCCAGTATGTAATGGTTTTGGGTTGGACCACCATTCCTTCTTTGTAATCGCACGCGCAAGGAACTCCATTCTCGCCTTGACGATCAGAGGAGTTGCTGTAAGGCTTTTTACGCCCAGCTGTATTTCGGAAAGTTGTATTTTAAACGATTTCATAAAAGATATCATGGCGAATAAATCAGGAAAAGCGAAGTCAAAGTCTAAAGTGAAAGTGAAAAAGTGAAAGTGAGACAGATTTTTTGTTTGAGGAATCTTGGAGTGTTATGATTCAAATGAACTGAGGAGCTGTTTCTGCAAGGACAGGACGTACTTCTGGATGGGTAAGTGCTAATGCCGTTTTATGAAATATAAAAATATATATATACAGTGGGGCAAAAATGTTTTTAGTCAGCCACCAATTGTGCAAGTTCTCCCACTTAAAAAGATGAGAGAGGCCTGTAATTTTCATCATAGGTACACTTCAACTATGACAGACAAAATGAGAAGAAAACAATTCCATAAAATCACATTGTAGGATTTTTAATGAATTTATTTGCAAATTATGGTGGAAAATAAGTATTTGGTCAATAACAAAAGTTTATCTAAATACTTTGTTATATACCCTCTGTTGGCAATGACAGAGGTCAAACGTTTTCTGTAAGTCTTCACAAGGTTTTCACACACTGTTGCTGGTATTTTGGCCCATTCCTCCATGCAGATCTCCTCTAGAGCAGTGATGTTTTGGGGCTGTTGCTGGGAAACACGGACTTTCAACTCCCTCCAAAGATATTCTATGTGGTTGAGATCTGGAGACTGGCTAGGCCACTCCAGGACCTTGAAATGCTTCTTACGAAGCCACTCCTTCATTGCCCGGGCGGTATGTTTGGGATCATTGTCATGCTGAAAGACCCAGCCACATTTCATCTTCAATGCCCTTGCTGATGGAAGGAGGTTTTCACTCAAAATGTCACGATACATGGCCCCATTCATTATTTCCTTTACACGGATCAGTCGTCCTGGTCCCTTTGCAGAAAAACAGCCCCAAAGCATGATGTTTCCACCCCGATGCTTCACAGTAGGTATGGTGTTCTTTGGATGAAACTCAACATTCTTTGTCCTCCAAACACGACGAGTTTAGTTTTTACCAAAAAGTTATAATTTGGTTTCATCTGACCATATGACATTCTCCCAATCTTCTTCTGGATCATCCAAATGCTCTCTAGCAAACTTCAGACGGGCCTGGACATGTACGGCTTAAGCAGGGGGACACATCTGGCACTGCAGGATTTGAGTCCCTGGCGGCGTAGTGTGTTATTGATGGTAGGCTTTGTTACTTTGGTCCCAGCTCTCTGCGGGTCATTCACTAGGTCCCCCCGTGTGGTTCTGGGATTTTTGCTCACCGTTCTTGTGATCATTTTGACCCCACGGGGTGAGATCTTGCGTGGAGCCCCAGATCGAGGGAGATTATCAGTGATCTTGTATGTCTTCCATTTCCTAATAATTGCTCCCACAGTTGATTTATTCAAACCAATCTGCTTACCTATTGCAGATTCAGTCTTCCCAGCCTGGTGCAGGTCTACAATTTTGTTTCTGGTGTCCTTTGACAGCTCTTTGGTCTTGGCCAAAGTGGAGTTCGGAGTGTGACTGTTTGAGGTTGTGGACAGTTGTCTTTTATACTGATAACAAGGTCAAACAGGTGCCATTAATACAGGTAACGAGTGGAGGACAGAGGAGCCTCTTAAAGAAGAAGTTACAGGTCTGTGAGAGCCAGAAATCTTGCTTGTTTGTAGGTGACCAAATACTTATTTTCCACCATAATTTGCAAATAAATTCATAAAGAATCCTACAATGTGATTTTCTGGATTTTTTTTCTTCTAATTTTCCACAAACTTCAGAATGTTTCCATTCAAATGATACCAAGAATATGCATATCCTTGCCTCTGGGGCTGAGCTACAGGCAGTTAGATTAGGGTATGTCTTCAGGTGGAAATTGAGAACAAAGGGATGCAGCCATAACAGGTTAAAAGCATCTACTCAACTCTCTTTCTCTATCTCACTCCTCAGATCTTTTGTAATTCAGCAGATTCCCAGCAGTAATCTCTTCATGGTCGTCGTGGACAACAAGTGTGACTGCAGCTCTGCCCCCCTGGTTTCCATGGATCCCATCGAGATTATGTATATCCTTTACTAACCCTCAATAAGTTTGAGGTGTTTGAGTGTATTGTTATAACAAAGCCTTTGAGTGTTTTTTAGTATAAATGTTTTGTAAGTTAACTGTAAGTGAACTCTGAACTTAGACTTTAGTTTTCTGAGAATGTGCATAGCGTCTTCATTGTCAGAGGTATTAATACATTTCTCATACATGTAGCTATTTATGCGTGCATTACGGTTTGGTTTTCTCATCATGCTAGAATGATGTTGCAGAAACAGTCACCACGCTATCAGTTAAATGTATCGGAGGTATCTGAGGTGTGGTTCATCATCAGTATTTCTATCCTTAACCCCTCTGCACACAATGAGTCTCTGAAATGTGATAGTCTGAAGTTTCAGAAAGACAGAAAGCGGCCAGAAACGTGTCATCCTTTTCACCCCGAGGTACGCAGTGTGTAGATATCTGTCTGCGTCACAATTCTGTGATTACACGGAAAGTACATGAACGCCTGTTTATGAGTGTTTAATAACATGAAATTATTGTATGTATTGTATGTATGTATTAATTAATTTCTATGGTGTGAAACTCCTGTGACGTCCCCTGTGTCTGATGCAGGATAATGACATGGAGTGTGGAGGAACAGCAGGCCTCTCTGCCCCCCTTACAACAGCACTGCTCCCCCTACTGGCCACTCTCATTAGCAGGTGACCATTAGCAGGACCCAACACTGGACCTAACACTGGAGAGATTGATAGACTGGCGCACCATCAAATGCTGACAACGCACAGGGAGCCTCGCCAACAAGAAGAACTTGCTCAACTAACTGAGTTACTTATTACCAACAGAGAGATGGACCAATTGTAAATCAATCTCCCTGACCAGCAGAGAAATAACAAATTAGACATTGTTCAAGAGAAACAGAACAATATTCAAAGGGGGAAACAATATGGACATTAGACAGAAAAAATATAACTGAGAGCAGCAATAAATGGGTTTCACAGGATGACAGAAAGGACACAAGATCAGTTGGATAACAAAGCCAGCCCTCTCTTCCTTTATGTGCAGTCAGTTAAAGCATTACCATGTTGATTTAAATCTCAGTTAAAAGATCCACTTTTCCCTACATTCAGACATCATAACACGGGCAACGATATGTGATTGTACAGATATACTAACCACAATATTTGACATAATTTATTGCATGAGACAAAGTCCACATGATCAATAGTTATTGCTCTAATATAATATTGTGGCACTGGTGACGAGGAGATCTATAGTGCCACCATTTGGTCTGGTGCAGCCATCTAAGGTTGCAGTGACTTTATATTCACACAGCTTCTAAGGACATACATAAGGTTTACATACCACATTTCATTGCCCCTTGTCCATCTGCTCAGTTCTTATAGCCAGTTACCCATGGTGGAATTATCTGCAGGGCTTGACATGAACTTTTTCTGAAACTTGTCCTTCAGACAAGAATGACAGATTTTTTTATTTCTTGTCCGAACGGTTAAAGTTTATGTCCTGCAATTCTACTCATTCTGCCATGGGGCGGAGTGAACTTTGATGTTATTAAGCAAATATCCTGAAATTCAACACGTTGTGCCATTGTCGTTGAAATAATCAAATTCAGTTTAAAGCTAATTTCCTGCAATTCTCCACATTTTGCCATGACTTATGCCATGTTCATTTGATATCTGAGTGAGAGTGACTAACAAAATCATTGGGGGCCCCCTGGAAGTCAGGGCCCCTGGGCAGTAATTTGGCCATTACGACAAGACTTAGATAGCTGGCTAGACTAACTTGCCTAGCAATATATAAAATCTTAGCTGACATGGGATAATTGAGTGACTGTCAGTGACTGAAATAACAAGAGAAAAACTTCTGATGTAGAACCACATTTCGAAACTGCACGTTGTGTATTCTACTATCCTACGGTTGTTTTTGGAGGGGCCTCTAGCGACTGCTTACTGTATGTTGCTTATAAATAGAAACGGTACTGTAGTAGATGTTTTAGATACTTATTTACAGTAACATGATGTGTGATAAATAAAGGACATCCTGAAAGAAACAATATTTATGTGAGACATACAGAGAGCCAGTGGTGTAGTTTCAGTGTGTCTGTAGAAGACTGTAAAACCCATCCGGCTGGGCTGAGGTTGCTGGTCTGTCGGGGATTGAGCTGTATATGTGGTACGTATCAGACTAGAGAAAAGAAACAGACAGTTTAACTTCAGTCCTTTAATTCTACAGTACTGTAAATGTAATGTAATTTAAAAGGATGTAACATCAATCTGAAACTGAGAGTCGTTCACATTCACCAAACACAGTGGGTGATTCTGAACTTACATTGTCGTTTTCAGATGACTTTCCATTTTCTTCAAAAGGACCTGTACAACACAGAAGGAGCCTGAGTGAGTGAGTGAGTGAGTCAGTATGTGCACACACACACACACAAGTCACTTCTCCTCCTGACTCAAACCATCCTGTAGACATACAGCTCTATTCTCATGCTCTAACACATTATCTTATGTATAACTTATACACATACATGCTTACTGATATGACGACCTCAGACCAACATCCAAGCCTAAACAACTTTGAGTCCTATAAAAAGCCATACATGTTCTGAAACATTGGGACAGAGTTAAATAGACAAACCTGGTGGTACAGATGTGGATGATACAGAAGTGATCAGGCTGTAGATCCCTGCATTCTCTGAATCAGGAGGAAAGAGAGAGAAGAAAGATCCTTATTATCCTTCAGACTGTCTGTCTTATTGTACGAAAACAAGTATGTATCTATATCCAAGGCTATTATTTTTGCTGTACTCACATCTTTATTTGAAGATACCTGCACAGGACCTGCATCTCAAAGAGAGAGACAAAGCCACAAGTAAGAGGCTGTGTGTCTGTGTTTGTGTGTGGGGGGGGGGGGGCAGAAGAAGTGAAAATAACAGGGCTTGATGTCATTTCACACTTCTCCTCCTGACTCAAACCACCCTGGAGACTTACAGCTCTGTTCCCACGCTTTCAAGATGCTCTGATTACAAAATGTAAGTTTCTATGGTAGGCATTGAGTGATTAAGCGTTATTGTGCTGAGTGTCCCAAATTCACGTCCCAGGTCCAAGGTCAGGAAGACAGGGACAGAAGACATTCTGTTACAAACTCACCTGAGTGCAAAAACATGGACGGTACAAAGGTGATGAGAGAATAGATCCCAGCATCCCTTGAATCCAACATGCCTGCACTACTCATAGCTCCCATCACCAAATCATCTAGAACAGAAACAAAATGAAAATTAAATTAGGATACGTGTTTGGACATGCATGTGTGTAGTTGTGTTAGTAGTGTGTGCAGTGTTTGATGTATTTTGTTTGGAACATACATTGGCTGTGATCATCCTGTCTGGCTGTAGTTCTGTACAACATAAAAGTATCAGAAGGTTGTGGTAAGAACATCTCATCATGGACAATACAGAACTGAAGGTTGATGCAATCTGCATCATATTC